>NC_069004.1:255349-266083 GCF_001194135.2 Octopus bimaculoides
TGTGTGTGTGTTAAGAAAACAGATCCAAGTAAGAAGGGAAAACTTACATTTTAAACCCCTGCAGTCCCTCTCAGATTTGTGAGTTTGGATGTTCATCATCAGTGTGGACTCTTGGACAGGAACTATAAAAGAGACACAAGTGACATTGTCAACTAGGAATGGATGGCAGGAATTTGTGTGTTTGTGAGGGAGAGAGACAGACAGACAAACACACACAGAGAAAGACTGTTAGAAACAATGAAGAATTAAAAGTAAACATAAAACAGAAATAGGAATGATAGATGGAGGCGAAAAAAAAGGGAACGAACAGGTCCTTGGCTGCTTCTGATACTTGTCTATCATCAGCTGGTGAGAGTGGCTTAATGAGGGCATGTCTGAGAGAGCCACCACAAACAGTAGTGATTGTAGTACGTATGTATACATGTGTGTGTACTTCAAACATCTTACAAGAGTGCTACCATGAGCAAAGCAGGTTTACAAAGCAGTTTCCATGCTTTAGGAATGGTCACTTGTCACTTGAAAACCAACCTCATTCAGGATGACCGTCAACCTCTTGAATGAATGAAAACACTGATCTTGGGGAACTATCACTGAACAATTGATGGACTTGCTGATATGACTGGTGTGTCCTGCAGCTTCTGCCAAAAAATTCTGAGTGAGGAATTATGAATGTAAAGAGTTGCAGCAAAATTTGTGCCTCACTTGCTCACAGAAGATCAAAAGCAGTCACGACAATGGGGGTCGTGATCTGAAAGAACACTTGGAAGTTGACCCAAACTGTTTTTTAAAGGTCATCACTGGAGACGGAAGCTGGTGTTACAGAATTCTTTGAAAAATGGAAAACATGTCTGGACCAATGCACTGCTTCAAATGGAGAATACTTTGAAGGTGATAAAAGTGTAAACATGTAAAACTAAGGGGAAAAAATAATATTGCAAAATTCCAGTTTCTTTTGGGTACCTCCTTGCATATATATATATATATATATATATATATATATATATGTACATCCACATATACACACAGACACATAGTTTCCATCCACCAAATCCATTCACAAGGATGAGATCCGGCTGTAGAAACTCTGCCTTAACAAATTCTGTCCAACCGAAGTAAGCTAGCAAATGCAAATATTCAACTGATGATGATACTCGGATGAACACATCCATATATGTATATATATATATATATATATATAATAAAGCATAAATCCAAACCTTGTTGGCTGTGTCCACGGGCTTTTCCCGAATTAGAGGGCTGTCGACTCATGCTGCTAGCATACAGCAACTACCTGAAATGATAAAACAATAAAGTTTTTATAAATGGAATATTAAATAACAATTCAACATTTTATGCTTACATCATCAATGATGATGATGATGATATTGATAATGGTTAAAGTAATAGTTGTAATTTTAGATTGTTGTTTAGACCAATATAGGATTGGTAGAGCTAGCAGACTGCTGATAATTGGTGTCTACTTTAGACAGAACTAAAATGAACTTAGTGGTGCCGAAGGATGAGGAGCAGTTTAACATCAAGAAATACATCCTACTGGATAAAACAGCCACCCAACATGTGTGGGGCATGGTGGGATGATAGACCAATAAATTCAGCTGCAATATGAAGGACAAGCTGAGGGGCTAGGATTAGCAGGGAGGCCTCCAAGGGCCTAAGACAGGAGATAGTAACAAAGGCTTGTGGCTGGTTCTGAGGTCACCTAGAGGCCAAAGGACGTTCAACGAGCGAGATCAGGAGAACATGTCATGAATATTGATTGAATGCAGTGTTTACTTCTTTTAATTTCTATAAATGGTTTCTTTGGCCAAAGCAGACACTGGAGCACAATGTAGTCCTCCGACTGATGCATGCCTGCATACAAGAAAGATGGCTGCGTGTATAACAGTGACACTCATTTACAACTAGCACACAATGTCAAGTATACATACACATATACATGCAATACACACACATATATACAATAGGTTTCTTTCAATTTATGTCTACCAAATCTACTCGCAAGGCTTTGGTCAACCCAGAGCTAAGGCAGAAGACACACACCCAAAGTCCCACAGAGTGGGACTGAACCCGAAGTCATGTGACTGGGAAGCAAAATAGGTTAAAAAAAGAAGAAAAAAGGCAAACATTCAAATTCCTATTTTCTTAAGCATCCAGAGTCTAACATCAGTTGGAAGAAATCGTCAACGTAATTAAAGAGGGTTTTGTTTAACAAGGAATGCATTACAAATTAATGTAAAACCGCTGGCATTTATGTGCTGCAGTAGTGCTGTTTATGGTTGCTGTTGTTGTTGCTAGATACTTGGAGATCAAGACAACAAAATAGGGTACCTGAGAATATTACACAAGTTGAAATCCACTTCTCAGCTGCAAACTGGCACTCATGATAACATCATTGTTGACTGGCTGCAGTTATATATAGTAAGCACAACATTTTTACCCCACTTGCTGCTTTATGGAGTGTGTCAAGATGTCAATTTCTGAAAATAAAATAATTTAATATTAATTATATCATCATCATCATAATAATCATTAATGTTTTCACATGCATTTTTCATGCTTACATGACGAGTCAGATGAAATTTATTGAAAAAGATTTTTTTATGGCTGGATGCTCTTCCTGTCACCAGTCTATACCTATTTCCAAGCAAAGCTACATCTTTATTTAGTCCAAATATGTTTTCATGGAAGTGTGCAAACAACACTGCTTGTATGATGGTACATCTGTTGACAATTTGTGCAGGAGATCAAGACAAGGACACATACACACGCACGATAAGTGCCTATAGTAAGTGAAGGTGAATGAAAGAATGAATGTACCATACTCTCACCCAGTCTGCATTTATACATTACAACTGTTGAATGATAAATCATCCAACAAGTTAACCTGCCTCAAATCAGGGTTTTGGAATCTGCTTTTGAAGATGAAGAAAATAGCAGATTTGAAAGCTATAAGATACAGGCATTCACTCACATCTTTTGAAACTACAGAATCAGCTACTCTAACTCATCCTACCTACCCCCCCCCCCCTTCCAATCTTACCCTTCCTCAATCCCACTCTATACTCTCTGCTTTAGTGAATCTTTTAACCTAGTTTCTACAGAGATTTCTCCCAAGAAACAATACTTGTGTGAAACATTTCACTTAACAAAACAACAACAAAAAAACCTATCACTCCCAATCCCCTTTCTACCATGGTTACTAATATTGCTTCTAGCATCAGCGCAAGGACCTGAGGTTTAGAGGACGATACTTTAGTACAACTTCAGCTCTTTATTTTTCAAGATGGAAAAGATGAAGTTGACCTTGGCAAGATTTGAACTCAGAAATACTGTTTAAATATACACATAGCCGAAAGCAGGCTTTCAACTATCTGTGTGAACCTCTCAATCAACTTAGTTGCCAATACTAATAAAAATTCTTTAAAGGCAGTGAAGCTGGCAGAATCATTGGCACATTGGGCAAAATACTTCGTGACATTTTACCCATCCTTATGACCTGAGTTCAAATTCCGTGATGGTTGACTGCCTTTCATGGTTGATAAAATAAGTACCAGTGGAGCACCAGGGTTGATGGAATCACTTTCAAAATTTGAAACCAATATTGATAAAAATTTGGTAGCTTATTGGTGATACTCTTAGAAATCTGAAAACACCTAAGAAAAATTAATTAGAAGTAATAATTATTTTAAAAGGTTTTTGTTGTTATAAAACAGGGGTCTATGCAGAGTAGAATCAGCAGTGGTGCATCAGACAAAATATAGTTTGAGTTTTTCTTTTTTAAGCTATCATCTTCTTACATTCTGAGTTCAAATCCTGTGAATCAACTTTGTCTTTCATTCTTCCAAGTTCATTAAGCAATTACCAATCAAGCTATAATCAACTACACTCCTGAAGGTGGTGCCCCAGCATGGACATAGCTCAACGACAAGAAAGCGATAAAAGAATAAAAGACAAACAAAAATAAATAACCAAGATTTTTTCTTCTGTTATATACTGCAATTATGTACAATGCTAATTAAGAAATCAATGACAAGTATATATAAATAGGTATTGATTTTAGGAAATATAAATAGCAACAAATAAATCATCTTTAAAATTACATGGATTAAAAATGGGAGGATTTAATTGATTCTATAAACGAGATAATATTTAAAAGATTTTTATCAACCTTAACAGGATTTGAACATGGAACATAAATGGGCATAACTGAATAAAACACAAGAGTTGTCTCATGTACTTGCCAAACAATATTAAGTCATTGAGTAACAATGATGATATATTTTTTTAATCCACAGCATAAATATTTCTGGTTATTTTTTTATAATGTTTCCAGCATCAAACTTAACTATTCTTACTCGTGCAGATGATGTCATTTATGCCTTAAATAATTGTCTCAAATTTAAGGCATAAGGCTTAAGATCTAATTGATGAAATTAACTCCAGCACTTTATTCTAGTCCACCCCATAGGGACGAAAGACAAAGCTGACTTCAGCAAGATTTGAACTCATTAGGAATAAGGCAGGAACAAATACTGCAAAGCACATTTTTTCCCTACCCTCTAGGGATCCTGTTAATTCACCAGCATTTTAATATTCCAAGTAATGGCAAATTACTTTGCCTATTAATTTCAGCTGTGAATAAATTAGGTCTGCAGCAAAAACTAATAGACACCCACACTGCAAAATACATAACCCAGTACAGTTAATAAAATCCCAAAGTCCATAGAAACTTTGTTGGTTTGGCAAGTAGCATCAGTATACTACCTTCTTTACTGTCTTTGTGCTTTTTCAAAGAGTGGGATCCTAGATCTGCAAAAATCATTTAACATCATCACCATTTAAATGTCTACTTTTCTGTACTTGCATGGATCAGACAGAATTTGTTGTGGTAGATTTTCCATTGCTGAATGCTCAACTTCTTGCCAACTTTTGCTTGTTTCCAAAGAAGGTAATATTTGCCCAAGGCCAGACATATTTTTTACAAAAGACTGGAAAGTGGACAACCTTGATTGTATAACAATGATGCTCATTTACAACCATCACATGTTATAGAGACAAGGGTGCACATACAAGGCTGTGGTCAACCCAATATGCCACGTTATGGGACTGCTGAGAAAAACAAAAGCACAAAACAAATAAATTTTTGTTATTTGTGCTGTCCTGGAAATTTTAAAATACCTCACTCAGGAAAAAGGACCTTGCTCAGAAAATGAACACACAAATCTCCTCATGGCATACAAACTTAACCAAATTTGCAAACTAATACAATTAGATTACTTTGAATATGTAATGGTTGAGAGGACCAGATTACTGTTCAGTATTGGATTAATGGTTTTTATCACAAGAGGATTAAATAAACCTACTAACTCACTAACTATCCACTCCACACTACTTTAGAATGTTCATGCCAACAAAGAAGCCTTTAGAGAGTCACTGAACCTGTTACAAAAATAACAGCCAAATACACGTTAAATTTCTCTCAACATCTTTAAAAAAACGTACATATTGGACAATGTAGTCCTAGATTTCCAAAAACAGGAGTTTGCGACTCCAATCTACTCAAAGCATTAGTTTGAAGCTTAAACAGTACTAAAAGGGATCTATAAATGATAAAATCTAAATAGGGGTAGCGTGAAAAAATCTGGAGTAAAATTTATTGATCTAGCATGGAAGATGGACGTTAAATGATGAGGATACAAAATAGCTGACGTTTACTTCTGTTATTTACACTTTCAGAATGCTGAAGACTAGGCTTTTGGATCCGACTGAGCAATTTTCTTACCAATACTATTGATTAATCCCTGCCAGTTCTTCTCTTAACAGCATTTAACCTCCCAGAAAAAAAAAAAAATTTAATCACTTCATCAGAATTTGAAGAAAAAGTGAGAGATATTAATCACCTTAAAGCAGCCAAGACATTCTTATAAAATCTCTCTGTATTTACTTAAAAAACAAAAGATCATCTATTTATTGTTGCCACAGCAGTGAAAATTTACAGCGTTGAACATCTTAAGTAGAAAGATTTAGAGATTTGGAGAAACTGCAAAATCAACAACATTCTATCTTTCATACAATTCCATACATCTTTCTCTCTCTCTCTTTCTACTCACACCACAGGCCAATGACACTTGTGGTACTTTGTTAAATCCTTAGATCTCATAGTAAGCATAGGAGGTTATTAGGAATTAGTAATCATCATCAACATTTTTAAAAGACACTTTTCCATGCTTCCATGGACCAGATGGAATTTTATTGAGGCAGATTTTCTATGACCAGATGCCTTTCTTATCACCAACCCTCACCTATTTCCAAGTAAGGTGATAAGACTTCCCCTGGCCAAACATATTTGTCACAGAAGGCTGGAAACAATGTTGCTTGTATGACAGTGCTGCTCATTCGCAGTCATAAAAGTGTAGAAAAGTGGACACACTAAATGATGATGAGTTACAAGGTTGTGCTCTTGAATGAACACCCGACATACTTTTCTAGTGTCTTTCTACCCAACTTAATGCACAAGGTATGGGTCGACCCAAAGCTATTGAAAATGACATTTACCCAAGATGCTATGCAGTGGGATTGAACCTAAGACCACATGGTTGCAAAATAAACTTCTTAACTATTCAACCAATAGACAGACAGACAGGTAATCTTTTACTTGTTTCAGTTATTGGACTAAGTTCATGCTGGGACACTGCCTTGAAGGGTCTAGTTGGACAAATATATCTCAGTACTTCTTTTGCTAAACCATTAAATTATGGGGACACAAACAAACCAACACTGGTTGTCAAATGGTGACAGGGGACAAACAAAAACACACACACATACATATGATAGGCTTCTTTCAGTTTCCAATTATCAAATTCATTCACAAGACAATGGTAAGCCCAGGGCTATAGAAGAAGAGACTTGCCCAAAATGCCATCCAGATTCATATGCCATGGAGGAGACATGGACTCTGCCAGTTGCAATATGCGCAACTTATCTAGGAGAGCAGGCACTTCGAATAAAACCTGATAGGAGACAGAAAAGACTCTTCAATCTTAACCAGAGATAACCTTTCTAGAGTGGTCACACATTAAATTTGTACCCAGTTCATGTTGTAAAATGGTAAGTGACAGGCGGAGCATCCTGGTCTAGAAATGTTGGTAACAAAAAATAATTGTCAAACTCATAACACAGGCAACAAACAAGGCTGGGTTCTCTGTTACTAATGAGTTCTAGCCAACTGATGTGAGCAGAACAACAGACATAACACTGATAAAGACGGTAGGTGCGTGCGTGTGTGCGTGTGTGTGTGTAAAATCACATACATACCATTATACACAAACACACAAACACACAAATATATATATGGTATAAATCAGTTCACCTAAGTAATGCAAACATTGACTGTATATGCTAACAGTTTAGAGAGAGAGAGAAAGAGAGAGAGAGAGAGAGAGAGAAAGAGAGAGAGAGAGAGAGAGAGAGAGAGAGAGAAGGAAAAAAGAAAAACACTAGACTAAATATAAATTATAAACAGATGCATGAAATCTAAATATGAAAGCAGAGAGCCTGTTAGCAAATGTCTAAATACCAATGTTTGTATGGGTCAGAAATGAGTTGTTTGTAAAGCTTCATATTCTGACCTTAGTTTGAAACTGCTTAAACTCATTGCTGCCTAATTTGCATAATGGCTTAGAGTTGAGCAATTATACTAGAAACCTGTAATCAACAACACTATTCACAAAATTCTTAGTATAATCTAAAAGAAAAAAAATAACAAACTGGATCATTAAAAATAATGCTATTACTGGTAAGATGATAGTATTTTTACTCGTTAAGTATAACAATAATTTTCTAGTATAGGCAGAAAGCCTGAAATCTTCGCAGGAGGGGGGGCTAGTCAAATTAGTTGAAGCTCAGTGCTCAGCTGGTAGTTATTACTATCAACCTGGAAAGGATGGATGAAAGGCAAAGTTGATCTCTGCAGAATTTGAACTTGAAAACAGAAAGCTGGAAGAAATAGAGGTAAACATTTTATCGGGCTTGCTAACAATTCTGCCAATTTGCCACTTTAAGCAATAATAATTATGATTTCTGACTTAAGCATAAAGCAAGTGATTTTGAGGGGAGGGGTTAAGTTAAGAGCACTGACTCCGGTATTTGAGTGGTAAGCTATTTCATTGATTCTGGCACTCTGTTGGTTACAGCAGATCAGCTGATCAACAGTACAGCCTGCTCGTTAAACCAATGTGCAAGTGACTAAGCACCCCACAGACACATGGACCCTTAATATAGTTTTCTTGAGATCCAGCAAGGCACAGAATGTGACAAGGCTGGTGCAACAGCAAATAAAATATCTCGCTCAAGAAAACAATGAGAAACCAGAAATTGACCTCATGACCTGACAATTGAGCCAAATGGCCGAAACACTAAGCAGGGAAGAAAAGGCAAAGCTGATTGTGGCAGAATTTGAACTCAGAATATAAAGAGCCAGAACAAATACCAAAAAGAAACTTTTTTCAACACTATCAATGCTGCTAACCCATAGCCCTTTAGAATAACAACCCCCCCCCCCCCAAAAAAAAACTGTTTCTAAGAAAGGCACAAGACCAGAAATTTTAGATTGAAAAAAAAAAAAAAAAAAAAAAAATCAATTATACTGACATCACTGGACCAATGTCTAATAAATCAACTCGACCTTAGAAGGACAGAAAGGTACAAAGGGAATAGATGATCTCAGTGGGATCTAAGCTCAGAATGCAAGCACCACAAGGTATTTTTGCTGATACTTGAAAAATTCTGTCAGCCTTAACAATAATAACAACAAAACCTGAACCCTAATAACACCCAAAGAAAAATATCCAACTCGCGTTACTTGAGGTCTCTGGGCAGGAATAGAAATAGAAAACAATACGGCAACAATAAAGAATAATAATTTCTTATAGAATACTGATTAATGTGGAAAACAGATGAGGTAACCTTCATGCTTTTCTCAGCTCATTAGCAATGTAAGGAAGTGGCTGCTATGACAGAAGAGGCAGGAAAGTAGGTCATAGGCTTAAGATAGTTGAGATCTCCCTAGAATTTCACTTAACGATGCAGTCGAAGAGTTAGAATGGTGGTATATATAGTTGTAAGTTAATAGGTATGTTTGTGTCTATACACTCACATTGTATATATATATATATATATATATATATATGCGTTATGTGAGTGTTTATATACATGTATGTATGTGTGTATATATATATATATATATATATATATACATACATACACATTTTAACAGTCTATATATATATTTGCATGTATGCATACTTACGCATATATGGTACATGTTTTTGTTGTGTTTGTGTATTATATTTAAATACACTTAGATATGCAGATCTGAATTTATGCAAGTGTATGGGGGTATTGTATGCATGCATCTATGTCAGACACACACGTAAATGGAATGAGGAAGGAGAGTGAAGAGACGAGGAGGCATACAAAACACAATCATCATCATCATCATCATTTAACTATGATGTCCGTGCAAGGATGGAGCATTCATATACAATTGTACACACACACACACACACACACAAATATGTACTCATACATATAAATACACAGACATCAATAGTGAACACATCATAAAGATGTACTTACAAGAATGTTATTAATTATGTTATGAGAATCACCAGTGAAGAACCAAGAAAGGACTTTGGTAAATGAGTCACTAAGACCACCACTACAGTAAAAACTCTTCAAGTAGATTCTCAAGAACTGACCATTTTGTTGTTTTTTTTTTCTTCAGCCATATGAACCACACAAACAACCCAGTCAAGCTGATAAGGTAATAAGAATAAGCAAACACTTGAGAAGTTAGTACAAGCTAGTGAGTGTGAGTGTGAGTGTGAGTATGTGTGTGTAGGGTGGAAGTATGTATGGAAGAGTGGTTGTGACGAAAATGACAAAATATTCTTTTCTACTCTAGGCACAAGGCCTGAAATGTTTAGGGAAGGAGCCAGTCGATTAGATTGATCCCAGTATGCAACTGGTACTTTTGAACTCCTCAAATGTTAGCATGTGGGGCAAAATACTTTAGCGGTATTTTGTCTGTCTTTATGTTCTAACATTTCTGCCAGCTCGCCACCTAGAAAATGACAAAAATATTGTTAAACTTTGTAATATTTTTTATCAATTTTTACTTGTTTCAAACATTAAACTGTGGCCATGCTGGGGCACTGCCTTGAAGAATTTTTGGTTGAATGAATTGACCTGAATACTAACTTTTTTAAAGCCTAGTACCTATTCTATCAGTCACTTTTGCTGAACCACTGTCAAGTGGTGGCTGGGGGACAAACCAACACAACAAACTTCTTTCAGTTTCCATCAACCAAATCTACTCACAAGGCTTTGGTTGGCCTGGGGCTATAGTAGAAAACACTTGCCCAAGGTGCTATGCAGTGGGACCGAACCTGGAACCATGTGGTTGGGAAGGAAGCTTCTTACCACATGAGTAGCCATGCCTGCATCTCAGAAGATGCTGTCATCATTTCACATCTTGTTTTTCCATGCTTACAAAGGGTGGTCACATCTTCTTGGGCATAGTGTTTTCTTACCACTTGCCATAGCAGCACATCTTGAAACTGTGCCATCATCTTTCTTTCTCTTCTACAGGTTCTTCCATTTCAATCACTTGGCACTTCTTTACTCAACTGTCATCCTTCACACACATAATAT
>NC_069004.1:266108-284073 GCF_001194135.2 Octopus bimaculoides
ATATATATATTACATGTCTGTACTCGCACAGTCTCTTTCTTGCACACTACATTTGGTCAGAATGAGATGATTGGGTATGTCTGTTTGAACTCTGGTGATTTGGCAGTTTTAACTGGATTTAACTAAGCCTGTTTTGGCGACAGTAATTTTTGGCACTGGAAGAAAACAAACACACATGCACATTCGCAAATAAATACACACACATACAGCTAGAGAGTGAGACGATACATCTGGTGCAAATACTTTCCTTATCCTCATAAGTGAAATATGCTCACATAAACAAAAGGGAGAGAATGAGAGAAAGAAAATGTCTGATATCAAATAAGTCAGCATTGAATAAGTAATGCCAAATAGATGGGTCCATATCAGCTGTAGAAACGTTTCATATCTCTTATACCAGCTATTTTTTCCCTGTCTCAACTTATACCTTGTTATTCATGCACACTAACATTACACAACTAGTGAAGCATGTTAACCTAATTTCTCTCCAGTTTTAGCACCTCCTTCACTTCCAGTGCTCGTGTTTCACTATCATACAACTCTGCACACAAATATCAAACAAACTACCCTTCAGTCTGAGAGAACTCCTTCAGTGCTGAAGAAGTACCCTAGACTTTTCTAAACTCATTCTCTAGCTCTAGTTCATGTTCTAGCTACTGTGCTTTCAGAAAACACCACAGCTAATTAGATCCCCTGCTGAGGCTCAAACAACTACTTCTATGGAGCCTTTCAAAGAATTTAATTTACCAACGCTCATATTGCTAATTACCGTTGTGCACAGACACATCCTATATGAGTGGGGAAAAACCACTTGACACAATACTATATCATCATCATCATCATCATATTTATGCATATAAACAAGCACATAAATGCAAAACAAGGTGGAAAAAATAGTACTCAAATATTGAAGGTAGAGTAATATGTGATTTCTATTAAAGCTGCAAAAACATTCTCGTTTGTTGAGCAGTTGTGATCAAGATTCCATTCTGGATCACAACTGCCCCGACAAATGGGAACGTGAAAGTCTGAGTAGTAGAAGTTTTTGTGATGTTTTTGCAACTTTAATAAAAAAAGTATATCTGTCTGTATGCATGTGTATATATATATATATATATATATATATATATATATATATATATATATATATATATATACATACATACATACATACACACACACACACACACACACACATTTCTATTTTAGTCCAACTCATACCAGCATAAAATATGGATGTTAAATGGTACACACACACACACACACATCTTGCACATATATTTTTGACTCATAAAAAGTATACATGTACACACCTTGCAAACATCAATGCATTTTACATATGTTTATCTGTATGTCTTGTGACCATACATGTTTTATGTAAGAAACACTCACACACCTAGATTTTCTGTTAGTAAATTTACTTTATGTGTGTGTGTGCTTTACAAATATGGGTTGTGCATGTAAGTGGGATAGTGATGATGAAATGCTTCCATGGTTTTCAGGAGCGGGGAGGATAGCAATTGTTTTTACAACTAGCTGATGGATTCATCCATTAACTATACCTGCTTGCAGACCACACAAACTGAGCTGTGAAGAGGGGTGGAAAAGGAGGGAATAATAAATTTCATTGTTATCTAAGCAGACAGAAAGACAAACAGACTGGCAGCATAATATGCTTTACCTAGGGTTACATTTATTCATCTAATGCAACACATCAAAATAAAGTAATCACACTAAATATATGTGTGCTTATGCATAAGTAAATATTTTATCTATACATATATATGTATGTATATATATATGCGCATGCACACACACACACACACACACACACTCTATTTTGGTTGTTTTTCATGCCAAGAAAAAAAAAGAAAAGAAAAAGAGACCATTCTTCGCAGCTAATTTTAGCTGAACATGGCATCAAGCACAATGGTTTATCAATGGTTTTTCACATTTCTAATTTTTTCTTTCCACCACCCCGTCTACACCCATGTTCATACACATACATTACACCCAATGTGTATGTCATGTTGACCTACAATAGTTGAAGAGAAGTTCAACAGCACTCATTAACCTTACCAGTCAGGGAGGGTCTGCAAAGGTGATGGGCACTGCCCCCCCCCCCCGCACTGTTTGTATGCCTAACTAGTATAAAAAAAAAAAATAATAATCCAAAAACATTGTAACAACCAACACAGTAGTTTTTTACACAAAGGTAAAGAGATGGCCGAAGTGGGTTAAGTCAAGGACACTCACTTAACTGGTATTGAAAATATGAACACCAAGCCTTTCTGATGATGGATTAACCATGGCCATATAAATATGGGTGCGTAGTTATAAAGTTTGCTTCTTAACCACATGGTTCTGGTTTCAGTCCCACTTCATGGCACCTTGAGCGTCAACTAAAGGTTCAAGAATGGATTTGGGTGGAGTTGGAGACCTGCAAAATCCTCTGGGATTTCCCAATCCAAGCAGATCAGATGCTATGAGCATAACAAGCCGGACCGAGCAGTGATGGACAAGGTGTTCTATCTAGTTGATGTTGCTTGCCTCTTTGACCAACAAATAGTCGAGGAAGGAAGGCAAAAAATAGATAAGTGTGAAATAGTTCAGCTATGGAAAATGAAGAAGGTGAAGATAGTGCCAATTATTGTTGGTTTTTTGGGGACAGTATCAGAAGGCATCAAGAGGACTATAAAGGAAATTGGAATTAGAGTGCTCAGTTGAGCTATTACAAAAAGGTTGCCTCTTTGGCAGGACCAGAATAATCAAGAGAGTATAAGATAGCTGAAAAGAATAAGTAGCAGAGTAGTGTAGGTTGCAGGTAGCAAACCTGCAATGATTGCAAGACTTCAGGTGTTCCATCAAAACCTAAGTTAATAATAATAATTTTAATTTTTAGCACAATGCCAGAAATATTAAGGAAGAGGGTTGGTCAATTAGTGCTCAACTAATACTGATTTTATCTACCCTGGAAGGATGAAAAGGAAAGTCGACCTTGATGGAATTTGAACTGAGAATGTAAAGACGGAAGAAAAGCTGCTAAGCTTTTGTCCAATGTGCTAATGATACCATGACTTTGTGATCTTAGTAATAGTAATAATAATAATAATAATAAGGCCAGCAATTCCAAGGAAGGGAATGCTCAATTGTATATCTGGTGTGCCAAGATTGATTTATCACCATTAATTAGTCTTTTTAAATTTCAATTATTTAAAAAGAAAAAAATACAATTTTAAAAAATATCAACTGTGAAAAGGTTCTGGATATTTCTAAGATGTTTTAATTATATAACGAAAATAGATTTAATAAGTAAAAAAAGAGAATATAAGGTAAAATAGAAACAACCTATAAGCTCATTGTCATACATAGGCGAATATCATTAGAAAGGAAGCATATGAGAGAGAGAGAGATGTATTGAAACCAAAAGATACGAATCAAAGATGATATAAAACGCTGAAACACAGACACACATTCTCTCTCTCTCTCCTCCCTCTCTCATCACTGTTCTCTGCCTTTCAGAGAATTAAGTTAATGGTAGGTTGTGATACACTTTCTCTGCCAATTACATGACAATTAATTGAAGTATAGCAATATAATGGCTGACTGCCAGTATGAAGTCTTGTTAGTCTCAATAGTTGAGGTTGGATAGGGTGAGGTGGAATTGAGGTGGTGGCAGAGGAGAAACATACTGAAGGTGTGTAAAAAAAGTAGAGAAGGAAGAAGGAGGCAGAAGATGAAAGAGCAGGAAGAAAGGAGAGGAAAAAAAAAAAACATGAAAGAAGTTATTTTCAGATTGACTTCAGAAATGAATAGAGAGAGAGAGAGAGAGAGAGAGAGAGAGAGAGAGAGAGAGAGAGAGAGAGAGAGAGATAGAGAGATAGAGAGAGAGAGAGAGAGAGAGAAAGAGAGAGAGAGAGAGAGAGAATATTAATATGAAGTGATGCAGCTAGGTGGAAATTCAACAGTTTGAATCCTGTAAGCAGCACTGCACAGTGTTGTGTCATTAATGAATATTTCTCACCACATAACTCAAAATAGGTACCATGAAGAGGTACAGTCCATAGAGGCCACAACTAAAATACTCCTTGTCTGGATGGTGATTCCCCACCAAATCCCTCTTCTTTCTGTTTGAACATTTAGTAAATAGGGTCAGTTCCTACAATTTTGGTACCACAAATCAAAAGAGTAGCCCCCTACATTATCAGTATTCCCAAACACTGGTTGGGAAACACTGATGTAGACCTCGGGTTCCATGAGAGGTCATTAGGAATTCTGCAAGAAATAATAAATAGGTAAATTTTAAAATCATTGAATCATTTTGGGGTTCCATTCTATATTCCTAATTTTATTATACATGTACAGCATACTGAAATCCTGGCACTTGTAGATAGTAAGATGACTACAGGAAAAATTACTGTTTCAAAAGGAATTGTAGGAGAATTTGGTCTAAAGAAGGCCTTACACTTTCTTAATGACATTTGATGAACCATTACCAAATCTTTGAAAGATAGCTTCATGATTTCTTTAATCTCTTATGAAAGAAAAAGATAAATACATACAATTTGAGACATGAAGCAGCCATACCTAATGACTGGTGTAGCAGCAGCATAGTCAACTGCTACAAAGGTAAACGTAATGCATTAGATAGGAATAATTTCAGTGGTATCATGTTGTTGGATCAGGTAATGAAAGTCACAGAGAGGGTGATAGCCCAACTAGTTTCGAATATTTGCTACTACCACCAAGATCTGCACCCGCGGTCGGCTTCACCCGGGCTCGTGCCCGCTGCTTCCATGCTACCTATGCCTTTTCAACAGGTCGAGCAGGGCCATCTACCTGAAGGGATTTGTGAGTTATCTGCCGTCCTACTTACTAAGACTTTGGTTTTTTGTCATGAAAATGATGTACCAAAAATGGGTTTTTGCAGGATACTTATTAAATCTATTGTAAAGTTCCAAACTTACAGAAGATTCAGTTTTACATCCTGTCCAGTGTATCAAAACTGAAACCCTTAAAGATAATGGATTGCAATATAAGCATATTTGAATATACATGAAATGCTTGTGATAGCTGTAATTTAATTATTTGTAGGACTGAGCTTCAAATCAGGACACCCACAGAAGTTGGATTTTCTCCATTTTGACAGAGATTTTCCCCATAGCTTTGCAAATGAAGAAGCTTTTTATGAAACAAACTTTTCAAAAATTTGATTTGATTTATCTCAAAATATTTTCATAATTTTTTTCTCCAACTATAAAGGCTCCTTCCGTTGCTGTTTAAGTGTCTAGTGCCCCCCAAATTAGCCTAAATCGGTCTAGAGGAAGTGGGGGAAAGCAAATCACAAATCTTCCAAATTTCTTTTCCATAAAAAGCTCCTCCACCATCATTTTCAAGGTCATGGTGAGGAAAAATGGGAAAAATCCTCATCAAAACAGAGAAAATCCAACTTCTGTAGGCATCCTGATCTGAAATTCTGCCATTTATAGCCATTATTAATAGTCTATCAAAATTTTATTGAAACGATGTCATGTCCCAAAATCTCATGATTTATTTACCCCCACACCTACTACAAACATGCCAAAATTCAAGTTCTTGTGGCTTGTACTTTTTGATTCAGCTAGGTCTAAAAACACTGCAAAACCGACAATTTGTGTGATATGTAACCAAATAGGCTTTACATAAATATTTTAAATATTGCTGCCAAAGTTTTCTTTCTAAGAACCTGAAAAAAAAAAAGGTAACTATTAATTTGTGTAATTTGAAGATGCTTATCACCTCAGTTTCAAAGGTATGATGTTGCAAATATAGCTATTCATTAATTTATGCCAATTAGCTAAAATTTTGACCGTTTCGCTGACCATTCAAATTGTCATATTTCCTAAAATATTCATCCATATTTCACAGATGGGGTATCAAAACGTTTCTCTCTAAGAAAAAGTAGAAATTACATTGAAACATTATCCAAAATTTGGCAATAACTAGGTATACTTCTTTTGTCATTAAAAAAGAACATGTATAATATTTCTCAGCAAAAAAATGGTGCATCTTAATAATCATCTCAAAAATTATAAGATTGAGTAGGATATATTTACCCCATGTCCTAAAAAATTTTACCCAGAGAGGAGGGGTAAATTTCCTGACATTTGAGAATCACTGCCTACCAGATATTCAATATGCATCTTACAACCATTTCAGAGAACAAACAATTATATGTATATCAGTATATTCATATGTATATATACAAGTGCTTAATGTACATATGTCTATATGTTGTAATGATTACACTGACCCATGATCTTTGGAAGGACTTTATAACTTTCACAATGCAACTTCAGGTTAGCCCTGATCCAGTTCAGCAAAGTGCATCTAGGACAGAATTATCCAACAAAGGGGACGATTTGAGGGGATTTATCTGGATTTATTTTTAATATAGGTGAAACAACCATGTCGATCCTTTGTTGCTTGTGTAACACGTATGCATGTGCACATATGCATGAGAGAGAATGTGTGTGTATGAAAGAGAGGACATGTGGGGAGTAGATAAGGTGATTAGAGAGAGAGAGAGAGAGAGATGGGAAAGAAAAGGGATGGGTAAAGTAAAGGAGGAAGGAGATACAGACAACATGCTCCAAACATATGTGCAAGTGTGTCAATTTGCATGTAATATTTGAAATCAGTCCAATTTATGCAAACAGCAAATAAGGAGGTGGTAAATAAAAAGAAAGAGATGCAGTGGGGGGAGGGGGAATAGAAAAGATGGAGAGGAGAAAAAGAGAGAGAGACAGCTTTAAATAACTTTTAATGAAAAACTAGGAATACTAAATAAATAAAAAAAAATTCTACCAACATGTCGTTGCTGGTAGCAAAGTGAGAATCTTTATAAATAAATGAAAAGAACAGTTCCTCACTCAACACATCCCATCTACTAAATGGTTGGGTCTCTAGTAACTTAGTCAGCAGACTGTTCTCTTAACCACAATCTACCACCCTCTGAGAGGGTGCATACACACACACTCTCTCACTCTCACTCTCACTCTCTCTCTCTCTCTCTCTCTCTCTCTCTCTCCCCATTCACCCAGCCACCAAACTCATAGCAACTGTTAAAATCTGACTGCAGCCAACCTTGATACCTTCTATTCATAGCTAAAAATAAAACAGTCATTTTACCCAAATTTTCATGTCAAAAAGAAAAACCTTCAAACCTGCCACTTTCCTGTTTACAGGGAAGCCACCCATCCATCCAATCTACAGAAGACTTAACTCAAATCAAAGAGGGAAGGGGGGGGGGCATGGTAGAATGGCCTCTACCTATGCCAATCAACAAGTTAGACAGTAGTCAACAAATCTCTCACTTGACCAAAATAAAAAAAAAGACCTAATGCTAGATATACAAAAAAAGGGGGTGGGGGGCTCAGTACTAGTCTATGTATGTATGCTGTGGTTATGCATGAAGGGACCTTACTACATTGCTTTGCCAGGGCTATAATGTTGTTAAAAAAGCACTGAGTCCTAGATAACCCTACAAACAACAACAAAGGAATAAGCCTGTCATCATGGGTTGAATCAACTAAAGTTAAAAAAAGAGAAAACGTGCCTTGAACCCACAAAGAAGTCTTTATGCAGTTGTTTGAGCTGCTAGAAACAACAGCAACATTTCTCTAAAACCTAAAACAAATATAAAAAAAAGTATTGATAAATTAGATAAAACAGTCCAGGACACAAACATCTGAAAACAAAAAATGAGGTGGTTGTTGGTTGAACATTTTAGATCATAAAAAATTTGCTCAACCAGAGCAGTCCTGTGGCTAAACAACAACCCATCTACATAACTGTGAACTAATTCTTTTCCATAGAAAATATTGTATCAAGGTTGACTGTTATTAGGTATGACAGAATAAAACATTAGAAAGGAAGAGGTCTGTCCATGACACTTGTAGACCCACACGGACCGTTGCGATAAAAATAAAGTCCAATAAATTGTCTTTAACAGTGGAACTTGAAGCACATAAAGTTATAAATAACAACACTATTTCCAACCTAAAACCAAGTGACCTTTTTTATAACAGTGAGTGCTAACAAAATGCAATGTATCAGGCATTGAAACCATACACATCAAAATACAGCTTTGATGGTCAGCTCATCATCTCCCACATATATCAGAATTCTGAAGCAACTTCTCTTTTGCCCAACAGGATGGTCAGTTGGAAGGCCACTCTTGCACTTCAAAAGAACTATGTGGTTTGGGAAGCAAACTTCTTAACCACACAGCCAAGCCTGTGTGTATTTTAAATGACTTCTGCAATGCAACTGTTTCAGTTTCAACACAATGTCAGATCATGCCAATTCCCATACAAGTAGATCTCCAAAGTTTCAAAAGCTTCAGCTAGGCCACAAGAACTCTTGAGCGATGCTGTTACCCTGCTGCCTAAAAATAAGCTCACAACATTGGAACAAATTCAGTTTTTCACACTAGTTTATCATTTCAGTGATATTTCTACCTAAACTAGACAAGTCCCTTGGGTGGTTGGCAATATACACACCTACAAACACTGAATTTTGTGGTTTTTCTCTGTTAGCATGAAGTCAATAATTTAGTGAATCATGAGCAGTTTCTTTCTACAATTAGATGTCAATATGGGGTGCAGAATATTTAAGATATGTTAGTTTTACGCTTGTGCACTATTTTCTGTCTATAATGCAGTGTCTGCACAATTGACAAATATATGGATGTTTGGATCTTTGTTGCATTTGATGATGAAGATTCAGTTGTTCAATCAACTGAATTTCCTGCTTGTTGAATCAGTGAAGAAGTAGCCGAACCTACCACAGATACCTGTATTTTAAAAGTAATTCTCAGGTAGAACCTGTGTGATTGAAGCTGTGCTAAGTACAATGCATCTGATGGGCTTCTATACAGTTTCCATCTACCCAGTTTCACTCATCCCTTATGAGTTGACTTAAGGCTATAGAAAATTATATATATATACACACGCACACACATACATGGTGGGCTTCTTTCAAATTCCCTCAATAGGCTTTGGGTGCCCTGAGGCTATAGTAGAAGACACTTGCTCAAGGTACCTTGCAATGAGACTGAACTTGGAACCATGTAGTTGGGAAGCAAGCTTCTTACCACACAACCTTTCTCAAACATATTTTTATTTGCTCCAAAATATGTTGCTAGTAAATAAACCAAAACAAAAAAAAAAAAACAACAACAAAGTTTAAGGAACCACTGCCCAAAAAGATACACTTTTACTGGGATGCAGAAGCAAACATAGATATACACTGCTGTCTATCATCTCCGTCTCATTCTTTTGGCACTCACAGACAATTTTATGTAGGTTGCAATTTATTTTATTTATGCCATCAACTATTGCTAACCTTGTTCAGAGGCCTGATCCACCCACTATGTTATGATTAATACATGGAACAAGAAGAAAATGTTTTGCTGAAATTAAAATTTCACTGGTTGTTTCTTTGTTTATATTAAAAACATTTGTGTTTGCAATTAGGCTTTCATTAGTAGTAAATGTTAAAGCTTTCTTACACTGGCACAAGGCCATAGATTTCAGATAGAGTCGGTCAATTAAACCAACCTTAGTACTTGACTAGTACTTAAATTTATCAGTACTACAGTGGAATTTGAATCCTATGTGAAGAGGAATGTAATTAAATACCACAAGGTATTTTGTCCAACAATCTGTTTCTACTATTTATTGATGTTAAAAAAAAAAAAGTAATGGTTTAAAATTTTGACACAACTGGTGCTTATTTTATCGACTCCAAACAAATGAAAGGCAAAGTTGACGTTGGTGGCATTTGATCTCAGAGTGTAAAGACATGAAAACCCACTAAGCATTTTATCTGGCGTGCTAACGACTCTACCAGCTCATTACCTTAATAACAACAACAACATTAATAAATGTCCTGATGCTGTACCAGGCACTGGCTCTCGAGGCTTCTGATCTTAACTGATTGGAGTTGTTAACAGGTACACGTTTCGTCTTGGTATAAAAAGATGGCCTACAACAAATATTCTGCTCAATACCACAGATTTGCAAGTCAGTTGTTTAACCATAACAAGTTGAGCATGTCGCTTTGTGACTGATGATATGTGCACCTCTGATCATGAGCACAAGTAGTGGGGGAGCATCAGAGCCATGTGCTGAGAGGAATTCTTTGGGGTTTGAATAATTCACTTCTGGAAACATGAGTGTTTCATTCATCATCCTTAAACAAAACTTATTCAGGGGCCTATCGAGGGGGATGAGCTACTCAACTAGAAGAAAATTCTGACTGGGCCCTACCTGCAAGGCAATGTACTGTTTATCTTGATATGAGATTGCTATGTCATTCACATATGGTTGTGATGCATGTGCCTGGTGTACCCTTATCAGATGGGCAGTCATGATGGGTATAATGGGCTTTGTATATTTGTACCTTAGTGTCACTTTGATGGCATGCATTGCTCTCTCACTCAATGACAATGATGATGATAATAATAATAATAATAATAATAATAATAATAATAAATTGATTGGAACTAATTATCAAGTACACTTTTGTCTTGGTCTAAAAGATCACCTGCAGCAAGTATTCTGCTCAATACCACAGATTTGCTTGTCGGTTGTTTGACCGTAACCAGTTGAGCATATCCATTAGGGGCTGATATATGTGCATCTCTGATCACAGGCAGGTGTAGTGCAGGTGCAGAGACATGTATTGAAGGAATTCTTTAGGGTTTTGGATAATTCAGCCCTGGGAACATGGGTATTTTGTTAATCATCCTTAAACAACCCTTATTCAGGGACCTTTTGAGTGGGATAGGCTACTCAACCTGAAGAAAAATTCTCACTGGGCCCCCACCTGCAAAATCAAGCACTGTTTATCTTGATATGAGATCACCATGTTGTACACATATGGTTGTGATGCATGTGCCTGGCATACCCTTATCAGACAGAGTCATGATGGCTATACTGGGCTTTGGATATGTACACCAGCATCACTATAATGGTATGTACTGCTCCTCTGTAGGATGTGTGGCAGCAAAAACAAAACAATGTCGCATATTGTGAGTGAGTGTAGCAAACTGGTCAAAAAGGAATTCAAAAGGAGGTATGATAATGTAGCCAAGTTTGTTCACAAAAAATGGTATGAACATCAACCCAGAAGGCATCACTGAGAATGAGTATATGATCCGATGGTAATTGATGTTTGGACCAGACATTGTAGTGGATAAAAGGAGGTAGGAAACCAAATTCATAGATATTTCCATACCTAAGGATGCACAAAGAGTTGGAAAAGATTGAAAAGTACAAGCGGCAAAAAGATGAGGTTGCACAATTGTGGATAATGAAGAAAGTAACTGTCATGTCAGTAGTTGTAGGAGCATTAACAATCAGGTCTGAGAAATTTGGATTGATATAAGGGTAGAACATGCTCAAAAAACTGCTTTATTGGAGAGAGCTAGGGCCTTGAGACTGATAAGCATTATGGAAAGAGACCCTGTAAGATCTTTGACAACAGGTTGCTGTCTGCTCTTACAGAATTAACTGGAGCAAGCAAAATCAGGAACTCTGAGATGTGAAATGGAAATAATAATAATGTTTCTAGCATAGACACAAGGCCTGAAATTTGAGGGCAAGGGTTAGGTGATGCCATCAATTCCAGTACTTGACTGGTAATTTATTTTATTGACTCTAGAAGGATGAATGGCAAAGTTAATCGCAGCAAGATTCAAACTTGGAATATAAAAGGTCACAATTCTGTCAATCCACCACTCTTGATAATTTTATTTGCCACAAGGGCAGCGGATGAATACAAAAACTATGGTGGTTAATCTTTTGTCTCTCATTTGTTTCAGTCACTGGACAGTGGTCATGCTGGGGCACTACCTTGAAGGGTTTAGTCAAACAAATCATCTCCAATACTTATTTTTTTATAGTCTGGTATTTATGCTATCAGTCTCTTTTGCACTGAACTGTTAAGTTACAGCGATGTAAACAAACCAACACTGGATGTCAAGCAGTGGTGACAGATTAAAAACAAAGACATACACACACACAACAGGTTTCCACACAGTTTCCATCTATTGTATTGGTCAACTTGGGGTTATAGTAGAAGATGCTTGCCAAAAGTGTTGTGCAGTGGGACTGAACCCAAAATCATGTGGTTGCAAAGCAAGCTTCTTAACCACACAGCCATATCAGCACCAATATGAAGAATAAATACAGTAAAACCAGAAGGGAAAGCGAACTGCATCACGGACACAAATGATATGGGGAGGAACAGTTGATTAGATCCAGCTCACAGCTTGACTAGCATCCATCTGACTGACAACAGCAGATCAGAAAGAAAAGGCAACTTCAACATAAAGATACAAAAATCAAGCAGTGATGGCACAAATTTACAAATTCATGGCAAAGGGAACTGCAAATTGAACTCAGTATCTGATACATTTGAGGATGGGAGGCAAAAATTGAAACCGCACTTCAGAATATAAACTAAAATGGAAAGGTTTGAAACCTAAAAACTGCTATTTTAGTGTAGCTCTCCACTGTTTCTGCCACTCCAAAACAATTGTTTTCATTTAAATATTTGGTTTGATGATGTTTGTGCCACTTCAGAAACATTATCATCTTGGCTTTTTTAAATTTTTTTCTGGCATTTACAAAGAGAAATAAAAAATTCTTTTATCTTAAAATATATATAAACAAAAAGTTAAAAACTTTTTCTTTTTGTATCATTCTAAACAAAGAGGGGAAAAAAACCATCTAAGTACATAATTGAAACAAATTAAATACACATAGTACTTTTTTTTTTTTTTGCTGTTTTCTTTTTTTAAAGCACTAATCAATAAGGATCCTGCGATAACAAACAGCTCTGCAAAAGAGCTCCACCTTCCACCAACCCTGTTCTTTTTCCCTTCAGAAATTGGAAAAGGGTTCTCTTCCAAATGTGAGACCTCAATACAGTCAATACTGATGATGGTCTCCATCAACTACACTACCAACCAACACATTAAACTCTCACTCACACACACACACACACACACACACACACACTGCAAAGAAAAACAGCTACCACCGCCGCCACCACCACCACCATCAATTATAAGCACTGTGTAATTATTCTTTGAGTAAGAGAAAGAGAACCAACCATGCAACTACAGCAACCACTGAGAGCCCCAGTGAAAGAATCTGAATCCAATTTAACCTAATTTCTACAGTGATCCATAATATGAATAAAATAGCAGATTGGTGGTGAAATGGTCCCAATAGGGAGGGGTGGGTGGAGGTAGAGATTTCAAAGAAAATGTGAAAAAGAGAAGGCTAAAAAAAAAAAGAAACAAAAGAAAAAAATGCACACACACACACATCAATAGAAAACTAGAACTGAGTCAGAAAGGGGAAAATAAATGAAAACAACTTTGTTACAACAAAAACAACAAAAGGCTAACATAGAAGAAAAGTTTAAAAGAAGAAAAATGAAAAAAAAAAAAACAATTTGATTCATGGTTGAATTTTTCAACATGAATTGGCAGATGAAAGAGAATGTATGGGGTGTGCGTGAGATAATCAGAAGGAAGAGCAAAAGAGAGAGAGAGAGAGAGAGAGAGAGAGAGAGAGAGAGAGAGAGAGAGAGAGAGAGAGAGAGAGAGAGAGAGAGAAAGAGAGAGAGAGAGAGAGATCCAGTGTAGAAATAGCTATAATACACTAAAACAGTGTAGTATGGAATATAATAGATAGCAACTCTCTGTAGGAAGTAATAACTGAAGTGAAGAATTAGTTATAAGACACAACAGTGTCAAATGAATTATAAGAGATGACAACATTGTCAAAAGGATAAAACTAGATAGCAAGTGTAATAACAATGTAGAATGTGTGATAATGCATGGAAATAGTGCAGAATGAAGTGTAGATTGGGTAGGATTAAGACAGCAACAGTGTATGTGGGTTTTTGATTTTGGTAGAAGGCCAACAGTGAAGGGGTAAGTGGATTACAATGACTTGCGCTCAACTGGTATTTATTTAATTGACTCTGAAAGGATGAAAGGTAAAGTCAAAAATTTGAACTCGGAACAAAATGAGTTGGAAGAAATGCCACTTTAAAAGTTCTGCCAGCTCACCACTTTAGAATGGGTTACACTAATGGTTTAGGATGGGGGCATACAAAAACAATTTCCAATATCTAGAAATTAAGTAAAAAAAAGAAAAAAAGAAAAAAGAAAAAAGAAAAAAAAAAAAACAACAATATTTCAGATCACACACACTCTACAAAAATTAGTGAAATTAGTGGGAGAGCATCATCATAATTGAATGCATGTCTCATGAAATTCGTGACTGCAAAAATATTTAAAATTTATATAGTCTTTTTGCTTTAAAGTAAGCAAGGAGATGATGATGTTTAATATTAAGGTTCTTTTCTGTTACTTTTGGCCTCCCATAAAACAAAATAAAGAGTACTCAATATGGGAGACTGATGGAAAATAATTAGATTTCATAAAAAAGAAATCACTCAGTTTGATTATTGCTGTTCCACTATGACCATTATTAGTCATGCAGTCCTAAGTTGGCATTTTACAGAAGAAATAAACATGGATCTGTGTGTGTGTGTGTGCGTAGAAATTTGGGGGAATTGGTTAATCAATTCCATTAACATCAGTATTTGACTGGTACATCATCTCATCAACATCGAAAGGATGAAAGGTAAAGTTGACTGAGATTTGAATTCAGAGCATAAACAATCTAAGGGAATACCTCACAGAGAATTTTTGCTTTTTGACACTAACAGAAAAATAATAGATGCAATACCTGGTACTGGCTCCTGATCTTAACTGATTGGAGGTGTTAACAGGTACATGTTTTGCTTTGGTGTAAAAGATGGGCTACAGCAACTATTTTGCTCAATACCATACATTTGCTTGTCACTTGTTTGACCATAGCCAGTTGAGCATGTCCATTAGTGGCTGATGATGTGTGCATCTCTGATTATGAGCAGAAGTAGTGGGGGAGCCTCAGAGCCATGTGTTGAGAAGAATTATTTGGGGTTTGAATAATTCACTTCTGGAAACATGGGCGTTTCATTCTGCATCCTTAAACAACCCTTATTCAGGGACCTTTTGAGTGAGATGGGCTACTCAACCTGAAGAAAATTGTAAGTAGACCGCACCTGTTTATCTTGATATAAGATCATCATCTCATGTACATATGGTTGTGATGCATGTACCTGGTATACCCTTATCAGCGAGGTAGTCATGATGAGTATACTGGGTTTCATATATTTGTACCCCAGTGTCACTTTGATGGCATGCGCTTTTCCCTCACACAATAATAATAATGGTTTCAAATTTTGGCATAAAGCCAGCAATTCTGAGAGAAAAGGGGATGTTAGTTACTTCATTAGTTGACTGGTATTTTATTTTATCATGGATGAAAGGCTGAAAGGCAGTGGATGTGCATATATATATGTATATATATATATATATATATATATATATATATATATATATATATATATATATACACACACACACATACACACACATGATGGGCTTCCACACAATTTCCGTTTACCAAATTCACTCACAAAGTAAGCCCAGTGCTATAATAGAAGGTACGTACTTAAAGTGCAGTGCTATGCGACTGAACCCCAAGACCACACGACTGGGAAACAAGCTTCTTAACCATACAGCCACGCCTGCACCTATAAATATCAGACTGGAAAAAAAAACTTTCCTGGTTTTCTCTTCCACCACAAAATTATTGTAGCTCAAATTATACTTGAAACACTCTGACCCCATTGAGTGATATCCTCCTCCTGTAAGCTAAAAAGGAGATAGGATTAGAGCAGAGGAGACGGAGAGGCACTAAAAGGCCAAAAAGACCTCAGACCAGCAAAGAAAAAAAACAAAAACAAAATAACATCTACTTGTCTCAGAAACACTCAGCTCCTGTGTATAGAGAACAATGGGTAGATCTGTGCAACAGCAAGAGGTGTGTAGTGGTGCTAGTGGAAGTAGTTGTAAGCAGCAGCAGCTGTAGTAGTGGGTGTGCTAGTTGTTTCATTATTTCCTAAGGACAAGAAATCATTATCAACAACTAGATTTTGCTGAAAACACAAGATAATGTTTATATATCACACTCATATAATATAAACAACGACTTATTGTGTCTTTTTACCTTGTAGATGTCCAGGTAGACCTCAATTACATCAACCTCACCTGTCTGGGACAACTGGCAAATGTCATGGGCACTGCCCTTGCAGCCTCCCATCAACTTATATGAACAAAAACAAAAACTGCTTGGAAAGTCGTGTGTGCATTTGTCTCTTATCTTTTACTTGTTTCAGTTTTAGTGGATGGCAGCAGTGCTGGGGGCACAAAACTGATAATTTTTTTTTATTTAATCTGACACTTATTCTATCAGTCTTTATTGCCAAACTGCCAAGTTACGGGGACATACTGGTTGTCAAGTGATGTGACAGGGAACTAACATACACACACACACACAAATTGCCTATATTATAAATTCTTTTTAAAATGAATGTGCTACATACACTGGGATAGCACTCTCTCTCTCTCTCTCTCTCTCTCTCTCTCTCTTGCACGCACACAGTGATATGGAGCACAGGTACACGTACAAATCTGCAATTCTTTCTACCCACAGCTGTGATGGCTGTTAATGCAACTTACATAAAATTAAATCCACTTTTCTAACTATTTGTCATTCATGTTCATTCTACACTCTCTCTGTGTGAGTGTGCGTGTGTGTGTGTGTGTGTGTGTGTGTGTGTGTGTGTGTGTGTGTGTGTGTGTGTGTGTGTGTGTGTGTGTGTATTGTATATACATTATGCTTGCAAATGTATGTACACCTGAGCAAGTATCATGCAATCAGTGTTGCAAACCAAATTTGTTTAAATCTGGCAAATGGCTTGCAGATCCATAGTAATTATTAGAGCAGTTAGTACGACATTAACAAGACAGTATCTTTTTTTAAATAAAAATTATTTGCAGTATCTATATTTATAATTCCATTCCACAATTATATGTAATTGTCAGTCTTACATGCACTCAAATTTTTTAATATATTTTTTTTTTTTTTTTTCCATTTGTATGCCTGTGTGTGTGTTTGAGGGTGAGATGGACAAACATTCATACAAGTTTTTCGCACAAAAACTTAAAAATTGTCATTCAATTTGTTAATGAAATTCTGACTCAAGACTAAAATTAGTCTGTCTGAGATGTCTTGACATTATTAAACATAATTCATAAAGACAAGATATCTGTCTATACATACAGCATTGACTAAAATCTGTCAGCCATCATAGTACAATATGGCACTGAAACTACACCCTAAATATACCAGCGTTTTTATGGTATTTAATAGCAGAAATGATACACAGCATATTAGATGCACCTTCATTTCAAAAGCGCATGTTCAGCACAAAAGTTTTTAGTATATTAAAACTTACAGAGACCTGACTTTGCATATGGGTCCAGGGTTGATCTTTTGAGACATTTTTTGGGGAAAGTTTCAGCTGTTGCCAATTGTAGTGGCTGCTGACAGTCTACATTTTGTTTTTGACAGTTGAGTCAAGAAAAAGGGTCATGCCATGATTGTCACAATGGGGAGATCAACTCAGCAGGAAAGGGGGAAATTCAGTGGGTCAATGCCCAGCAGGAGAGAGAGAGAGAGAGAGAGAAAGAGAGAAAGAGAGAGAGAGAGAAAGAGAGAGAGAGAGAGAGAGAGAGAGAGAGAGAGAGAGAGAAAGAGAGAGAAAGACGCACACAAGAAGTAAGTAGTTAGTGGAGTGTGTTGGTGTAGGCTAGGACAGAGGAAGAACACTACTAGCTTGTGCAAAAACTCAAAAGCCATTATTTAAAAAATACAACATGAATATATAGCAGACAAGTTATAGTGTTATTTCAGAGACATGTTCAATGCAAATACTAGGACAG
>NC_069004.1:284221-291721 GCF_001194135.2 Octopus bimaculoides
TATATATATATACCGGAGTGTCCGATGAACGGGAACGTGAAACTCAGAGTAACGGTTTTTTTTGTTATATTTCTGCTGCTTTTAAATAAAGTATATATATATATATATATATATTTGTAAAGCAGTAGAATTGAAGCAGTGGATAGTGAAAGAATTATAACATCAGCGTGTAGAAAAGTGATGAGAATAAATATAGTTATTTAGCACCAATCATCAAAAATGTTCTCTCTTCTGATTTTTATTTTTTTCCCAAACAGACTGTCTACATTTTCTATATTCTTGTTCTCTAGTCTCTGACCAGTAACAATTTTTAAGTCAGAGTTAGACAGGATTTGAAAAAGATTTAACAGGTACTTTTAATGGTTGAAGAGACCAGGTAGAAAGTACCCAGTAACATTACCAGGTAAAAAACATGACAGACATTGATGATGATGTTTAGCCCTATGCCAACCTGATCATGAAAACCTATGATCAAATGTGCTCCGGTTTGATCATTACTTGTTGTTCAAGGTATCCTTCTTACTTTAAGACACTAGGTATAGTTTAAAGGAGTTATTTTGAGCAGGTAGAGTTACCACAAAGCGGCCCCAATGGAGATGGTAATGCTGATCTGAAATTAACGTTAATTAACATTGTAGGGTAGGTGTGAGAGGCTGGATCTGGCAGGCCAATTTAAATGCTAAAAGGTTAAAGTAATAATACCGTTGCTTTTGCTCAGTAGTTTCTGCTTGTTGGACTCAAATCTTTGAACACGTCATCATCATCTTTGTCATCCATCCAATCCCAGGACAGTAAAACAGTGACAAACACATAAAGGTGAGAGAGAGCACATGTGTGTAAACCTACAACACAAGCAAACCCGTCTTCTCTCTCACACACACACACACACACAAAATACTGATATTTACTTGTTTTCATTTGCTGATTGGAACAAGCTCATTTACATTGCAAAAGTCCCTGTGGAGGAAAATAAAAGACATTCTTCTATTTCCTATTACAATTATATACATTTATGTATTGAATTTATGTTTACACTTTACATTTTTTTATAAGTATAATTCTAGGCTATTTTCTTTCAGCAGTCAAGAAGGCAGGTAAGCAATCCCTGATGTGGAAACCTACTCAGTATGCTCTTCATCCCAATCTACTGAAAGTTCTGTGGTTCAAATCACAGGCTCTTATTTCACAACTAGACTAAATATAAGTTCGTTAAACATATGGATATGGCTCCAGACACATATTTATTCACAACCCGCACTATACTGATAGTCTACATTATACAATTTAGGCCGTGAAATTAAAATCACTATTACAACATCCGTTTATGCATGTTGGCATGGGCTGAACTATGTATACTATACACAGCCATTCCCAGACTATTACACAGCTATTATTAATATCCTAATTAGTATTTCTTCTATACGCCTTCCTAATCACTATGTTTTAATTGATATTACTCATGTATTTTTATCTTTTTTTAATTTTTTTTTTGGGGGGGGGGCTTCCTTTTTGTTCTTATTTTTTTCCCTCCAGTACTGTTGACACAAATCCAAAATGTCAACAAAACTGCTTCTCTTGTTTATTTCCCACCTCACACACATACACCTATTTTCCACACTGCCATACTTCCTTTTCTAAGACATGAACATTCTTGAATTCCTCTCCACAGGAGAGTTTTCTGCAAAAGCACAGAGTACTGCACCTCCTGACAAACTGAAGCTAGCATGGAACTTGAAGTAATGGCTACAATGTAATAACAGTCAACTCTTAAATACAGACATAGGTATAGGCCTGACTGAGTAGTAAGAAGTTTGCTTCCTGACCCCATGGTTTTGTTGTGGCTTACTGTCAATAAATAAATACTACAGGGCTCAGAGCAGAGGAGGTGCATGGCTTAGTGGTTAGGGTATTGGACTCATGATTGTAAGATTATAATTTCAATTCCTGGACCAGGCAATCAATGCATTATGTTCTTGGACATTCAAGTGGTAAGAATGAGTAATCCTGAAATGGTCCAGCATCCTGTCCAGGGAGGAATATATACACCAGAGAAACTGGCCCTATGCAACTTATGGGGTAATGTTGACTAACCATAGGGTTCTGAGCATTAATTTGCCTAGGAACCTACAATGCTGCAAGTACAGCTCTGGTTACACCATACAAAAACATCTCCAAAAGGAGGTCATCTGACTTGCAAATTATCCTTCCTCAAACACACTACAACTTATGGTATTCAGGTGTGCTGTTTCCACTCCCTACCTATTCTCGTGCTACTACAATGGCCTCTGCTCCACTGAAGTGGCTAGTTTCACACCGTCTTCACTCACACCTGTCTCTCTACCTGTTGTCACATCCCATATTAAACAATTTGCCCAATCTTTCTTCCCCCAGGACATCAAACCACTGTAATTCCCATCCTGCCAATAAGCTGACCATAAATTGTATTAATCTAACCAATTTCGAAAAACCAAGTTTTGAACAAAAGTAATACAACCCAAAAAGTAAAACAAAAAACAAAAAGTTAAGTGATAGCCCACAGGTCTTCATGGGTTTTCAAAAGACAAATTATAATTTTTATCTAAATTTTTACATTTGATATAACTCTCCTTTCAGCTTTCAAACTTCTACTGAAAAAAGGTATACATTAGATTTTTGGTAAAGAGTACCATGGAGACTCTTCTAGAAACAGCAGCCAAATCATACCTTACAATAGTAGCTTGCAACTTAGGGTCTGTGAGCTGACTTCAACATTTGAATTTGTTGAGTAAACAGGACCTTTCAAAATGCATGAGATCTGTGGAAAATTCATTTCATCTAAATAAAAGGGGCACTTGGCAATGAAATGTTGGGAACCATTGTCTTACCAATCTTTGAAAGAGAGAGAAAAAAAAACGCAAACATTTGATAATATAGTCTGATTGTGGTCTGGTGGTGAACCCAGATGAGAAGTTTGAATACAACTGGAATGTGTTTGATTGGGGCTGACACCAGAGCAATCCCTACCACCAATACAAGAGACAACAACAATAGAGCACTGATGATGGAAGCTAGCCAAAGTGTGATTCACTGACTTTACTACTTAAACATATTTAGAACACACTAAGCCACACATCACCCATTTCCACAAACACTGTCTCCTATTGTGGACCATTCAGCAGTAGCTAATCTCTGCCATTGACCAGCAGAACAAGGCTGTTGCCATATGACAAGCAATATGGTGATGGAATGCCAGATAAAAACAAAAACAAACAGAAACACACACACAAATAGCAGTCAGCACATATTCCACACATGTAGAGCATTGATGCTTGACTACCACAATATTGTTCTTTTGTTGCTTTCAGTCATGTTGGAGCATTGTCCCAAAGATACTCAGCCAATCATATCAACACCAGTACTTGCTTCACATCTGCTACTTATGGATCTCTATTTCCACAGACCACTATTTCTTTAGAGACAGACACAAGGAAGTTTCCACTCAACATCAATCTGCCAGTTTCACTCACAAGGCATTGGGTCAGCCCAAGGCTATAGTAGAAGATACTTGCCTAAGATGCCATGTAGTGAAACTGATCTTGAAACCATGTGGCTGCAATGCAAACCTCTTAACAACAGAACCATGTCAGTTTCCCCCACCACTGTCACCACCATAAAGCCAAACTTGGAAAAAATCATTTCTTCAAGCAAGTTACAATTCTATACTTGTGAAACAGAGAGGAAGAAAACAGGATGTTGTGAGGTTCATACTTTTGTAATGACTGTTGTTAAGAGAAGTGAGTTAATGTTGCTTCAGATGAAAATCAAAACAGCACAAAAACTGATACGGGTTGTGGGAATCATCACCATGGAGCAGATTTAAAAGTGAATGTCAGTGAGGGGTTGCCACTTTCTAATCAAGAACACCATAATTGAGGATCAGCTGAATTGCGAATTACATTTTTTTTCTTTTTGTTATATACAGGCTTTTGTGTTTTTGTATATGCCTCAGTCATTGAAGACTTCTTTTTCTACAACAGCTGACCTAACTGCAAAGGTAACAGCTTTGGTAATAACTCTTGAGAAGAACAAGACAGAGGCTCTACAGAGTTGCTCAGCCAGCTGGAAAAAACAACACCAAATCTCTCTCAAATAAAACCCTAGCCTCTGCATGTCATCAACAGAGTGGTTTTTGTTTCTATTTTCAAACCTACAGCTAGCACAAGTTAGTGAAATCAAACAGTCCTAGACCAAGCTAAAACATATTTCAGAAGCTGGACCTGAACATTGTTGATTAAACATTTAAATGTGTGTGTTGGTGTCTTGCATGTGTGTCTTCATGTTTGCCCCCCCCCCACACCACCACCACCACCTGACAACTGGTGTTGGTTGTTTAGTGGTTTGGCAAAAGACACTGACAATACATACTAGACTTGACTTAAAAAAAAAAAAAAAGGACTGGGGTTGATTTGTTGGACTAAAACCCTTCAAAGCAGTGCCCCAGCATAGTCACAGTCCAATGGCCGAAACAAGTAAAAGATATACTTTATCATATCAAATAATCTAGAAGGGGGTCATATTTCTCATACAAGGTTTTACCACCAATTTTTACAGTGAAAATATAAAATATTAATGTATTCACATTGAGTCCTTTAATGCACAAAGAAAAAAGAAAAAAAACTACAGCTGCCATGTCTGCTGCTTGACAGCAAGTTTAAACAAGACTTAATCAGATATAGTAATAAGGTCAGACTTTGTAGTTAAGTGTCCTCCATATATTAAGAGGAGACATCTGGAATGGAAAAAAGCTTGAAGCAAAAATTGATTAAGAAAAAAAAAAGAATATTGAAAATTATTATTAATATCAGGCAGTGAAGTTGGCAAAGCATTGAGAACAGCCAATTTCATATTGGTTAAATAACAAGGCCTGAAATTGGTGCTGGAGCAGATTTCGACCCCGACATCCGAAACTCGGAGTTTTATTATAGCAACCGAATAATTGTCACATATTATATATATATATCTATATATACACACACACACAGGTGTAGACGAATTAAACAAAGTCAATATACAATGAAACAGAACGGGTTTCAAAGCTGAACATGAGCAAGCCACAATTCAGCATTAAATGAACACTCTAACACACACACACAGACAGGGAGAGTGATAACACATCCAATAATCAAGCCACTAAGCAATCACACAATCCACTAGAGACAGCAGTCAAATCTCTCTCTCAAATAATACCTCCTATCTTAAAAAATGTAGGACATGTTCACCAATGTAGTCCTAGATATACAACAAAAGGAAGTGATTGATAGGAAGGTTATATCCGTAATACCTGGAGTCATCAACCTAGTTGATCAGTGCTGACCTGGGGTTAAGCAACACCATACCACCAGTTTCAAGACTTTACTTTGTTTCAAAGATTCAAAACCCCTTTCCCCACTCAGACTGTGAACGTTTGGGGTATCCTATCTCACGCAACACCGCCACCATCACCATTAATCTGTTTCTGACTCCATCACGAGCTTGTTAAACATTTGCCCTCTCCCCAAGCTAGAATTTCAGTGAAAAAATTTTGGCCAATCTTTTAGGGACTGTGTCTGTCTGTCTCTCCCCTTTCCTTGAATGAAAACAACTGCTAATGTGTGTAAGGGATATTGCCAAAGAGAGAGAGAAAAAAAAAGTGAAGTTTTTCTTTTACCTACACACCATCCATATGACCTACTTTGACAATTACAACATTGCTTCTTTCTTTCTCCCTCCTATTTTCTTCATTTCACTTTATTCTTTTCTACCCTTATCCTGGGTTTTTAACATTGGATAGCAGCTATGCTATGGTACGACATTCACACCCGCATTTTTAACCAATTTCAGTCATTGGACATTGGCCATACAGAAGCACCACATACCATCCCTTCATTTACAACTGATTCCAGTCATTGGACAGCGGTCATGCTGGAACACCACATTCACACATGCATTTCTAACCAATTCAGTCATTGGACAGCGGCCATGCTGGAGCACTGGTTTTCATACATGCATTTTTTTTTTTATTTCAGTCACTGGACAGCAGCTATGCTAGGACACCACCTTCACATATACAGTGTCTATTTAATAATTTCCCAAATTTGATTTACATTCAAATACCAAGAGCGATGATAGCTACTTTCAAATTTTTTGAATTTTATATCAAGAGAATCCTGTCTGTGGACATGGGGAATTGATGGCATTTTGAGAGAATCGCTCAGTTTTCCTTTTCTTTTAAAATGTGCTAACTTATCAATTTGAATATTTATTTATTTATTTATTTATTTAGTGGCACTGTTGCAATGTTGAAGACTCAGTCTTGAAGAATGTGCCGCATTCCTGTAAAAAATGCCCGCTGATTCCAATCATATTTTCATCTAACTGTAGTTAGGTGACGTGTGTGTTGTCACAGTAAATAGTATTACATATTTAAGATTTTGCACCATCAACTTTATGAACTATGTATGGATGTATATGTATATAAATCCATCCATACATACACATGTGATGATGTCAGCAACTTGCTAGAAATTGCATTCAATATTCACTCAAATCGCAGCCTGCAGTTTTTTTTTTGTTTTTTTTTTAACGAAAAAAGCAGAATGATTATGGCTGGAATGTCTTTCATAGGCCTACTCGATTATGGCTGACCTGACACTCAATAACAGATTACCTCTTGGTCAGACATTGCAAGTGAGAGGAGTCAACCAACGATCTCGATCGATAATGGATCATTTAAAAAGCATGTTATTCTCATCACACAAATACAGCAGAAATTTTGAGTCCGGAAAAAAGAGAAAAAAGTGATCACTTATTGAAAATTCCTTTTGTCGCACAGACACAATGGAGGGTCAGTGGAAGCGAGCGGGAAACTTTTCAGTTTACCAAATTCCATTTCCAGCAGCTCATAGCTGAAGTCTGCCAGGACAAACAGTTGACATTCTTTCATACTGTTAAGGAGTCGATAAAAATGCCGAAATAAACAAATAAAATAAACGTGCAAGTAGCTGCGATCGATAAACATCATTACTAGCAACTGATCGACTACATCAACCCACCCACAATTACAACAAAAACATGGGACCAAAGAGCAAGACCTCTTCCTCTCCAGTCAACTTTCTAAAAAAGTGATCGCTTGGGCTGCAAAGAAATAGCAGCCAAATCTATGTAAAATCTCACCCTATCATGTTAGGAGGAGGAGCATATAATATAATGACTTTAGAGATATACATGACGGTCTGGATAAAAATTTAAAAGGACGGAATGGTCATGGCTAGAATGCTTTGAATAGGTATTTCTACTTGATCAGAACCTACTTCGGGTTAGACCACAACAAAATAAAGATAGTTCTTTGTAGCCTTAGTGAAAAAGAGTGTCTTATTATTCTTAGGTGTTATAGAGATATACAGCACTGGCTGGCAATGAACACAATATATGTACGGAGACACACACACAGAGAACATAATCCAAAATTGGATATGGATACAG
>NC_069004.1:293576-294099 GCF_001194135.2 Octopus bimaculoides
TGTGTGTGTGTGTGTGTGTGTGTGTGTATATATATATACACACACACAAATATTTATATACTGAGGGTGATAAATTGAATATTAATTTAATTAACATCAATTTAAAACCAGTGGTCTAGCATATAGAAAAAATCTGAAAATTCAGAAAAATTGTATTACATGCATATAAGGGATGACCACTGGAGAAAATTATTTTTCTTTGTGGTTGGGTCGTTGATGACCTCTTTCTAGCATATAGGATGTCCACTTTGTGGCCATCCCTTCTTATACGCATATATATATATATAATATATATACACGCGCGCGCGCGCGTCTACAATATATAATGGTCGAAACAGAACGAACCGTTGTCGAATACGAAGTACTAAATACTGGTGGGTAAATTGAGAAGAGCTCCATCACAAACCGATATTTACGGATGACCATGTCGTTTCTTTAATACTGTTCAGAAATGTTGAATTCATAACACTCCCAACAGGTTTCTCTCTCTCTCTCTTTACATTTATATATATACATATAGGAA
>NC_069004.1:294521-297195 GCF_001194135.2 Octopus bimaculoides
GGGGGGGGACGAAATGAGGTGTTTTTACTGCATTTTTGACTTTAAGAACAAAAATATTTTTTTACAAATGTTTATTACAAGTAAATGGCCTTCCCTAAATGCACAAAAACAATTTCATCAATATTTCAGATAATTATTGTCATTCTCTTTGAGCATATAAAAGACAAAATTTGGTTGAGGTAGAAATGAGTAACCCAAGATAAGTTCAATTTGCTGCTTTAATTCCCCAGAAAACAGACTGCTACGCATCCCTACACAGCAGAAAGATCAGAAATGTCAAAAATATTTTTTAACTTTCCAGGTCAAATGAAAGAGGATCAGGCAAAACTGGCACATAATATGAAATGAATGAAACTTGTCTAGCTTCTACACGATCTGTTGGAGTGTCCTCTTCATGATATATTTACTCACCATGCAGTTTAAGAGAAGAAATTACTGAAACTAGACATTACTCATTTTACCCCCATTCTAGACATCCTTTTTTGAAACTTGAAAATGACTGAATTAGACATAATGTGGGGGAAAAAAACTGACTTGGAATCCAACAGGGAAAAGAATACTGATTGTCAAACACCAAAAATTATCCAGATATTTTATTAGTAACCTGAATTACAATCAGATGAAAGTTGAGGACAAAATTTTCTTGAAAAGAGAAAGGAACCTGCCACCTGACTATGTTTCGGATTGTCTCAACTTCAGCAAAAAAACTATGCTGACCAATTTTTACTCCTAAAGATGATGCACAGTACAAAATAACAATGTGATACTTGCAGATGTATAATTTCAAACAAGTAGGGAGAAAATAAGAGAAATCAGAAATTACTCATTTTGCCCCACCCCTCCTCACCAATATATAAAATGCAAAACTCGTCCGAACCTTTTAAAAAATATTATTTATTCATAAATTTTCTGCAATATATTCTTAAAAACTATACTTTTCAAAACATATCTCCAGAAAATTCCATTAAAAAATATGCACATTTAGGAAAGTTATATAGAAAAACAAACACAAAGAGGAAAGCAATCTACAGTTATATGACACACACTCATAATAAATATAATTGTGAATGAAGTTGCTTGGGTAGAGAGGATGAAATGCTAAAAATACAATGCAGGTAGAGACCTTAAAGAGTGACTGACCTTTTCACACACACACACACACACACACATATACACACACTTATATTCATGGTAATGTGGAATGCATAGATGTATGTAAACACTTAAAAATATATTTATGCGACTGTAGAGTGTATAAACATATATGCCTTGTGAAATGTATAAATATATGTGCACACACACATAATGTAAATATAAGACTTAATAGAAACTTTCAAGTCTTAGAGAAACACTTTAGCTATATTGTATCTTAGAGCTACACATTAAACGTATATGTTGCACATGTGACTGAATACAATACAAATACATAATAAATATTCACACACACACACCCATATATTTTACTTGTTTCAGTCATTAGACTACAGTCATGCTGGGACACTACCTTCTTTCAGTTTCTGTCAACCAAATTTACAAGGCTATAGTTGAAGTTATCTGCCCATAGGGCCATGCATTGGGACAGAACCCAGAGGAATGTGGTTAGAAAGCAAACTTTGTACCACACAGCCACACCTGCGCATATAACATAGATAGATAGATAGATACAGACATACCGGCACACGTGTGTGTGTTAAGAAGTTTGCTTCCCAACCACATGGTTTCAAGTCCAGCTCCACTGCATGACAACCCGGGCAAGTGTCTATTATAGCCCCAGGCCGACCAAAGCCATGTGAGTGGAGCTGGTAAAATGAAACTGAGAAACACTCACTGTGTGTTTTACTATCTCCTTGACCTCACGTGATAGTTGTAAACGAATGTCACCATTATTCAAGAGTTGTCCTCTGCTTCCAGGCTTCCATGGAAACAGGTGAGTTTTTGTGATAGGAAATGCACCTGACTATAAAAAAATGCATTTCAACAGATTCCATCCAACCCAATCAAGCATGGAAAAGTAGACGTTAAAAAGAATGATTGTGACAATGATATACATGGAAAAGCTTAACCATTACTCATAATCAAGTATGACCCAGCAGTTTGTTTGCACCATGCTTTAGCTAATTGTTTTAGGTACCTTCTCAGTTGCAAAGAGACCTAGACACGCTCTCAACCATCTCAGCATTGATGCAGCAGAACATTGACAGTGTGACAACTGGAGGAGAGAGGGGCCTGAACCAACACTCAACTTGTACTCATTTTGGGCTGAGTAAACTGAAGCAATGTGAAATACTGTGCCAGCTCAAAGACACAAGGTGCCTTCCAATCCAGGAACCAAACTCATGACCTTAACTGTGAGCCCATAAGTATGTATGAATATATTTACTTGTGTGTGTGTGTGTGTGTGTGTGTGTGTGTGTGTGTGTATATATATATATATCTATATCATCATCATCATCATCGTTTAACGTCCGCTTTCCATGCTAGCATGGGTTGGACGATTTGATTGAGGACTGGTGAAACCGGATGGCAACACCAGGCTCCAGTCTAATTTGGCAGAGTTTCTACAGCTGGATGCCCTTCCTAACACCAACCACTCAGAGAGTGTAGTGAGTGCTTTTACGTGTCACCCGCATGAAAACGGCCACGCTCGAAATGGTGTCTTTTATGTGCCACCCGC
>NC_069004.1:298343-303798 GCF_001194135.2 Octopus bimaculoides
ATATATATATATATATATATATATATATATATATATATACAGACACATATATTTATTTATCTTGTACTTGTTTCAGTCATTAAACAGCAGCCATGCTGGGGCGCTACCTTGAAGAATTTTAGTTGAACAAATAGACCCAGTACTTTTTCTATTAGTCTTATTTGCTGAACTGCTAATTTATGAGAACATAAACACACCAACACTGGTTGCCAAGTGATGGTGGGGGACAAACACTGACACACACACACATATATATACACAACAGGCTTCTTTCAGTCTCCGTCAACTAAATGCACTCACAAAGATGTGGTTGGCCCAAAGCTAGAGTAGAAGACACTTGTCCAAAGTGAAATGCAGTAGGACTGAACCTGGAACTATGTGGTTGGGAAACAAGTTTCTTACCACACAGCCACATACATTATGTATACATAATATCACCATTATCCCCCTTCACTTCTGCATCCCACTTTTCTATGCCTGTATGAATTAGCAGGCCCTCTTCAAAGTAGATCCCACCATTTGCACATTCCTTTGTGAAACCCTTTATCACCTTCAGTATTCTGAGATCAGCTTTCACTACCCTTGTCCACAGTTCCACAGAGATACCCCAACACTTCTTTGCCCAGTTGTCATCCTCTGTACCCATTACATATCCATACTAATGCGGTCATCTCTCCTGCACATTACATAGATTTCTTCTTACATGTTTCTGCTTATACCCAGTTTTTATCTCAGCTTTTCTGTGCCATGTTTCTCATACACAACCTCACACATCCAGCAGAGCATACTTGCTTCATTTCTTATTTCTTTACTACCCACAAGGGGCTACACACAGAGGGGACAAACAAAGACAGACAAATGGATTAAGTCAATTATATCAACCCCAGTGCGTAATTGGTACTTATTTAATCGACCCCGAAAGGATGAAAGGCAAAGTTGACAACGGCAGAATTTGATCTCAGAACGTAGGGGCAGCCGAAACACCGCTAAGCATTTCGCCCGGCGTGCTAACGTTTCTGCCAGCTCGCAGCCTTTGTTTCTTTTCTTCTTTGGAGCAACTTGTAATGAAGTGTTTTGCTCAAGAACACAAAGAGTTGCCCGGTCCAGGAATCAAAATCACAATCTTACGATCATGATGCTGACACCCTAACCACTAAGCCACACGCCCCCCACATTACTTGCCTCATTTTTTTTCAACCTAGACACATCTTCTGCATTCAATGATCGCAGCACAGTATGCACACAAGCATTGTGCAATCAACCCTTTACACAGAGAGAATAATCTTGTCGTCAGGTCAGCAGAAATAATAGCTCCCTGAACTTTCTCTCTCCCTCCCTATTCTTATTATGGCTATTATGAGATACTAAGGAAACCCAAATACCATCAGAGATAATTGGATTGCCCCAGTGAGTTACCAAAGTAACAGAAGCTACCATTTGCATTCACAGAATATTCCAAGTATTGGGAAAAGTTTATCTTGCAGGTGCTCTGACTGCTAACTACTCCTGCAAGCTGTCACATACAAACTCTTCATTCATGGCCAGCTAGACTATGATCCTAGTAAAACATTAGCATAACTTGTACAGATCACATCAAATACATGTATGGAATTATTTTGGTCTTCCACTGTTCTGCAAAACTGAACACAGCTATTTTCCCTGATAACAACTGCATTTTCACCAAGCTTATTTTCAGTCAGGAAAGAAAGTTACTGTCCAAGGCCCTTTACAGGACCTCCAAGACTAGGGGAATCTACTCTCCAGCTAGAGATCTGACCCAATTACTTGCAACAAAGTGGACTCCACTTAAGGCACCAAAAGCGCCTGGTAGTAATGTTAAATCAGGTGATAGATCTTTACCATCCAAATAAGCTATGGTGCAATTTGAACTCAGAACGCAATTCACCAGAAGAAATACTGCAAGACTTTGATTTAACTTTCTTTCTGTTTTGTCATTCTACTGTCCTGGATCAATAGTTTTTGCCATCAGCTGTGAATGGATGAAATGTAAAGTTTCCCTCAGAATGCAGAGTTTGAGGCATATTCTTTTCTACTCTGGGCACAAGGCCCGAAATTTTGGGGGAGGGGACTAGTTGATTAGATCGACCTCAGGACGTAACTGGTACTTAATTTATCGATCCCAAAAGGACGAAAGGCAAAGTCGACCTCGGCAGAATTTGAACTCAAAACGTAAAGACAGACGAAATACCACTAAGCATTTCACCCGGCATGCTAACGTTTCTGCTAGCTCCCTGCCTTGAGTTTGAGGCATATTATTATCTGACACTCCAATGACTGCGAACTTATTGTTTATTGCTTAACTCCAAGGTCTCTTCATTCTAGTTACTAATTCAGCATCTACAACTTCTCTACATCTTCCAAAGACACCACTTTGAGTAATAGGTCATCAGCATCTTTGAGTCCTCATAGACCATCAATCTTGAACTCTTGTGTTACAGCTCAGAGAAGGGTAATAGGAAGAGCAAGTTTACAACTAAACTGATAGTAAATTTTATTTCACTCAGACAAGACATTCATCCAAACCCAGTTTCCTAAGGGACCACCAGACCACAGCTTATTGTACTTGTCAAGGCCTTATCCATTTCTAAAAATGTTTAGTAGAGAAGCTTGCCCTTAGTAAAAAAAAATTGTACTTTAATTGCCCCCCCCCCCAATCATCAGTACCACTTAGAACTGGTACAAACCCAAACTGCATCTCACCTTAGATGAGTTTCTTCATAATCAGTTACGCAATGATTGTACTTATTCACTTTCATAAGTTAGTCCATCATTTGGTACATCTATAAGGTGCTTCTTTCTAGAACATTCACATTGCCTTTGTAGCAGTTGATAATGATGCTGCAATGTCAATCATTGGGAATGACACCTCCAAGTGTCAAGTAGTCGACAATGAGATTGAATAGCTTAAGTACTAACACACACATATGTGTAGATATACATAAACATACATAGATATGCACATGTGTGTGTGTATATATGTTTGTTCCTTGGCTGGCCAGCTCCATGTCAAACTGTCCAACCCATGCCAGCACGGAAAATGGATCTTAAATAATGATGAGGTGCACATTCTCCGTGTTTTTCTCCTTGTCTCCGTATTCTTTCTGTTGAAGAGCGTAGCTCGAAACGTCAAAGACTTTCCGTATTCCCGAGCGTCATACTAAGACATCCTTTTGTTATTTGCACCACCTGTCCTCGTCTGTTGTTGTTTTTTCGTATATTCTCCCATATATATATATATATATATATATATACATATATATATATATATATATATATATATATATATATATATATATATATATATATATATATATACATATATATATATATATACATATATACACACAGAGGTGTGGATAGGTGCAGGCATGAATATGCACAGGTATCAGCAATAACCACAGGTATGCTATGTACTAAGAAATTTGCTTCAGTCTCACTATGGCCAAGTGTTTTCTGCTATAGCCTGGGACAAGCAAAGACATGCGAGTGGATTTGGTAGATGGAAAGTGTAAGAAGCCCATCATGCATTTCTGTTTCCTTGCCTTGACAACAACCCAGGTGAAGGTTGGCAACATGAAGGATATCCAGCTGTAGAAAATCTGCTTCGATAAATTCTGTCCCGCTCATACAAGGATGGAAAACTGAATGACAAAACGATGATGATATATACATGCATATTCACACACACACATACATATAGACATGCATATATAAATATACACATGCATCATCATTATTATTTAATGTCTGCTTCCTTTGACAAGAACTGGCAAGCCAGAACACTGTGCCAGCCTCTAGTGTTTACTTTGGCATAGTTTGTACAGATGGGTGCCCTTCCCAACACCAATCACTTTTGCAGTGTGTACTGGGTGCCTTTTATGTGACACCAGCAAGGTCACCAAGTAAATCACAAGACAAAACTGAAGAGGCAATACTATTGAGCGGAGGGGTGGGGGTGACTGTGCCACATGATGAAAGGTTAGAGTATGATAGAGGGATAAAAACAGTGTTTTGCAGTAGAGGAAGAACATGGCTACTCCAGCTGGCAGGAGCGGGCAGAGAGAGAGAGAGAGAGAAGATAGTAAAGAAAATTATCTGGGCATACATTCAAGTTACAAGGGGGGGGGGGTATATAAGTGATGTAATAGAAGGCAGGAAACAAACATTGCTTTTCTGGTGGTGATGTTCATTTACAACCATTATATATATATATATATATATATGAAATTAAGTAAATGACAGAGAAACAAGAAATTATGCAATGAACTTAATTAGCATACAATGAAAGTACTTCATTTTCGAAGCTCTGAGAAAGATATAAGCTGATGCACATGCCCTGAATGCACGAAAGCAGAAACAGTTGTTTGCCAATTAAGTTCATTGCATAATTTCCTATATATATATAAATACATATGGATATGGTAACACATATCTGTCACCTTTAACTTCTTTTAGTCATTGGACTGCAGCCATACTGGGGTACCACCTTGATGAGTTTTATTAGATATAATCAACCCCAGTACTCATCAGTCTTTTTTGCTAAACTGCTAAATTATGGGTTGTAAACAAACGAACAATGGCTGTCAAGTGGTGGTGGTTGACTTCAGTGGTTTATTTAACTCATACCAATGAAGAAAATGGATGTTAAGTAATGATCATATAACTACATATACACAAACATGAATATATATATATATATATATATATATATACATATATATATTATATATATTCTTTTACCTGCTTCAGCCACCTGACTGCAACCATGCTGGAGCACCCCCTTCAGTCAAACAACTCAACCCCAGGACTTATTGTTTGTAAGCCTAGTACTTATTCTATCAGTCTCTTTTGCTGAACTGCTAATTTAAGGGGACATAAACGCACCAACATCAGTTGCCAAGTGATGATGGGGGAAAAACACAGGCACACAAATATACACACACACACACATATATATATATATATAATCCAAGAGAGTTAGGGATTGAGGATTCAACCCACTAAGGGATAGTATCTATCCAATATACTGCTGGGAGGGTAACTGGCTTCTTTCAGTTTCCATCTACCAAATCCACTCATAAGGCTTCGGTTGGCCCGAGGCTATAGTAGAAGACACTTACCCAAGGTGCTATGCAGTGGAACTGAACCCAGAACTATGTAGCTGGTAAGCAAGCTACTTAACACAGCCATTGTTTTACATTATATATACATTATCATCATCATCATCATCGTTTAGTGCTCATCTTCCATGCATGAATGGATAGGACGGCCAGGTAGAAAAACTACCCCAGGCTACTGTCTGTTTTGGCTGGGATTTCATGGCTGGAGGCCCTTCCTAACACCAACCACACAAACAAATATATACACACTTATATATGTATATTCACACACACACACACACATATATATATATACACATATATATATATATACA
>NC_069004.1:303898-307598 GCF_001194135.2 Octopus bimaculoides
ATTTATATATACATTTATATATACATTTATATATACATTTATATATACATACATATATATATACATTTATATATACATTTATATATACATTTATATACACATATATACACATATATATACACATATATATATGAACCTAGCCAGTACAATTTTAGTTCATCGTAGAAAGCTATTAAATTAATGAGTGTGCACAACAACTAAAGAGGTAGTAGGCGCAATGACTTTGTATATGTAAACAAATGGGAAAAATGGGTCACAAAGGAAACATGGAATAATTATATAAGTCACACAGATAGAACATCGATTTTCTAGAACCTTTGCTTCCAAAGCATTCCCGGATTACCGATTTTCCGAATCAGGGATGGTCACCTTCGTCAATACACACTAAATCAAACATATCAATTTTCGTTAAGTAATTAAACAAAATACAGACATTAATATAAATTAGTGTGGATTAAAAGAGATTCCGGACAATTAGCGTCCAGATTGGTCGTCCGTATTATATATGTGTGCGTGTTTACTCCTATATAAGCCCTGACTGAGGAGAAATCTATGATAAAAGACAACCCAACCATAATCATCCAGTCTTTTTCTCTTTCCAGACTTTGTGTGTAGCAGACTTCCTTAAGATGGTTGATTGTGACTTGATGGAGATTCGGGGTTTTGTGAGCCACTTCTTACAGGCTCTCACGTCGACTTGTGTGTGTGTAGATAGATACACAAGAATGGATATAGATAAATAGATAGGTAGAGAGAGGTAGGTATATATTTAGACATCAACGTAAAGATTACACAATCCTGCGATCAGCAAGAATCACTGAGGTCGAAGTATATTAGAAAAGATTTCAATCAAGACACCTAAGACAAACGCATATCATTACATACACAGTGTGTGTGTGTGTGTGTGTGTGTGTGTGTGTGTGTGTGTGTGTGTGTGTGTGTGTGTATATATATACACACACACACATAATCTGTACATACACGTAGAAACCTATACACTCATACACAGAGGTTACCAATGGCGGCGGGCAGGGCATCAAATCCTACACACACAGAGAAAAGACAACAGCCGAGTGTTTTTTGGTGCAGTTTAAAATTAAACTAGCGATCGAACATCGGGGTTAGTGCATTACAGTTGTTATATAAAGTTGTAATTCATTAAAATGTAATTACTGTGAAAACTATATTTTATCTTACAGTAAACAGAACTTCTGTGGGATTTTTTTGTTCAGATAAAAACGACACGCGTATACAAACACAATTGTGTGAGCAGTGTATGGGTAGTTGCCAGTGTATATACTGATATATAATTATTTATACTCATGTGTGTGTGTGTGTGTGTATGCATAATCATGTAAATACGTATACATTTAATCTTATATACCTGATATATATATATATATATATATATATATATATATATATATATATAATCATACATTTCAGGGTGTATATATATATATATATATATATATATATACACGTGTGTGTATACACACAAAAGGTAAATATCTGAATACATATATAACCTTATAAAATTGACACACACACACATATAGGTTTGCCCAAACGTGTGGTAAATGTCTTCAAATACTCACACGTACCACTACAGGGACACTTACACATTGTGCAAAAGCCATCAAAAGAAAATATACAGAAAACATTAGTCAAATAATAATATTTAACTAATAATAATATATATCCGAATAATAATAATAATATATACAGAGAGAGAGAGAGAGAGAGAAAAGGAGAGAGAATGAGTGAAAGGGAGGGAGAGAGAGAGAGAGAGAAACGCAGAAATTTTGATAGGAAGCTCTAGAAATAGAAATATAAACATTTATATATATATGTAAGTAATAATATAAATGTATGTATAAAAAGAAATATACAGGCATCATGTGTGTGTGTGAATAAGGATGATAGGAGAAAATGTGTTGGAAAGAGCAATCGAAAGTCTTGATATTCTTATTCGAAAGGTTAGAGATGGAGATTGGTGGCAAAGACTTACCATTTTTGTTGTGTGAAAAGAAAAGGTATAAATGTAGAGATTTGTAAACTTCGCAAGTCAAATGCGCAGTTTAATAATCAATGAATTCTGCATGTAGATTCCCGTTACATTAATGATACACGAACGAACTAAAAGCTGGTGAAGTGTGTGTGTGCAGATGTATGAGTGTTATGGGGTCTTTATGTATGAGTGTGTATGGGTGAGACTGTTGTATGTGTGTGTATAGACACGTACGGCTTTGTGTATGAGTGTATGAGTGAAAATGTGTATGTGTATGTAGGTGAAGTGTTTGATTCAGGGGGAGATAATTCGTAAGGAGAGGAAAAGAAAGAAAGGAAAATAGAAATCGAGTTGCAAAGTAAGTAGGAGGAGGAGGAGGAGGTAATTTAATGATAATTGTGGTGGTGTTTATGATGCTGATGACGAGGAGGAGCTGAAAGAAAGACGTAAAAAGAAAGCGAGGGAGGTTTATTTAGAGTGAGTGAAAGGTAATATAGTATGCTGAACAGGAAGAAAATAAAGGAAAGGTTTGTTTAGAAAGTGAGTGGAGAAGTAGTGTAATGATGAACGAGAGGTAAAAAAGCGAGAAGAAATGAAATAAAGAGAGAGGATGAGTGAATGGTAGTAGGAGGATAAACGAGAGGAAAAGGAAGAGGGACAGCCGAATCAAAGAAGGAAGATGCTTACTAAGACTATGGTGGTAACAAGATGTGGTTGAGAGGAGAAGGAAGAGCGAAGAGAAGAAACAGAAAGAGACATATGGAATAATGAAGGGGAGGAAAAGTAAAGTTGAGAAAAGGGCAAGATTGGAAACTTGGTGTGTTACGTCACTCAAATATGTGTTGACGTTTGTGTCTACTCATTATTCGGAATCCACGAAAGGTTACGTTTGAGATGTCCCTGTGTATAGTCATTGTGTCTGTGTGCTAAGGGGTTTGTTCTGCAACGACATGGTTTTAGGTTTAGTCCCTGTGCATGGCATCTACTATAGCCTCGGGCCGACCAAAACCTTGTGTATGAATTTGGTGGGCGGAAACTGAGAGAAGCTGGTCGTGTATGTGTGTCCCACTGCCGCTTGATAACAGGTTTTGGTTTGTTTATGTCCTCATAATTTCACTGTTCGGCAAACTACATTGATAGAATAGGTACCAGACTTAGAAGAAGAAAAAAGTACTAGGCTCGACCCGTTTCACCAAAAACTCTTGAAGGCGATGCCCCAACGTGGCTGTAGTCCGATGACTGAAACGATAAAAAAAATAAAGAAACGCACCTCTTAAACGGCTTCCAGAAATCCGAGAATACTGTGCGATATCATGCAATATATTTTTTTACTATGTATTTAGTAAACAAACCGTTTCTGAAGTTGGTTAATTTGAATACGGTGTGTTAAAATAACTTTATTCTTTCTAAAATAGATTGTTTAAAATTGAACACACTCTGCTTTACAATTGTATTAATTTGAATCTATTAAAAAAATTTAGTTCTTTACTTTTCGTAGTTTGTTTTATATTTGTAGATAACTATGCAAAGTTGTGCTCCCCACCACATGGTTCCGAGTTCAATCTCACTGCGTGGCACATTGGGCAAGTGTCTCTTACTATTGACCCCGTCCGGTCAAAGTCTTACGAGTGATTTTGTCAGACGGAAACCCAAAGAAACCGTCGTGTGTGTATATATATATATATATAT
>NC_069004.1:307845-313801 GCF_001194135.2 Octopus bimaculoides
CGTATATATGTATATACATATGTATGTGTTTGTGTGTCTGTGTTTGTCCCCCTAACATCGCTTGACAACCGATGCTGGTGTGTTTATGTCCCCGTAACTTAGCGGTTCGGCAAAAGAGACCGATAGAATAAGTACTAGGCTTCTAAAGAATAAGTCCTGGGGTCGATTTGCTCGACTAAAGGTGGTGCTCCAGCATGGCCACAGTCAAAAGACTGAAACAAGTAAAAGAGTATATATATATGCGTGTGTGTGTGTATGTATCTTTGTGTTTGTCCCCCATCTCCGGTTTATAATCCTGTTACTTAAGGTTCGGCTAAAGACAGAATAAGTACTAGACTAGAAGAGAGAAAAAGGTACTGAGGTCGATTCGTTCGACTAAAATCCCAGCAGCAGTCGAATGACCGAAATACGTAAAAGATATACAAAAACGAGATATTTAAAGTCTCCAAAAACAAATAAAAATTGGGAAATTCAGAAATCTGAACACTTCCGGTTTCAAGCTTGCCGGTTTTTGGGGCCTGATACTGTTTCGGAACGGGAAAAGTTTTGCCAGCATTGAAAAGCTGTACGGATGTGGGTGAGAGAAAGGAAGATTAGAAATATTTTAAGATGTAGAAAACATAAAATAGATAAAGGAATGAGTTAATAATCATCGATTTATATGTTGTAGGTTTTTTTGGTTATAAAATTCTATAGGGATGATTTTTTTAAGGTCAGTCTATATATCTACTTACATGCATACGTGGTGGTGACAGAATATGTACCAGACTTTAAAAAAGTACTGGGATCGATTTATTCGACAAAACTCTTCAAGGCAGTGTTCCAGTATGGCCGCAGTACAATGACTGAAATAAGTCAAAGATGGATAGATAAAGGAACGTATACATCTATATATACATATATAGGATCTTTCCATATGGGATCTCTATGTGAATACACGCACACATACACACCTACATACATACATGTCAGTGTCATTATAGCAGTGATACACACACAAATCTGTCAATTTACATATTTGTCAGCCAACATCGAAGCACACACACACATGCCACTGTGTATTATAAGTGTATAACAATCAGAAATAGGACAAATACTAAGAATTCCCTTTCGTTACTAAATTCAAGCCATGTAATTTATTATTAAAAAAAAAATCTATTTTCTGATTCCGTCCTGTTTCGGTTCCGGAATTTCTTTTGTTTTCGTTTTAAATAAATAAGTATTCTATACGCAATAACACTGATGTATCTAATGTGTGTGTGTGTGTGTGTGTATATGTTATGTCCTGTTATTATTTTCTTTGTATTTGTGTAACATTGTTCGTTTTTTTTTCCGTCCTTGTTTTTGTATATATTCACTGCTTTCTTCCAAGGAATCTGATGCTCTTAGCTTAGTTTTTCCTTGGGGCTGGCCAGATTGAAGCAATCTCGAGTATAACCAGCCGAAATTGCAAAGATAATCTGGAGCTCGACTGATGAAAGAAAATTCCGAATGACCTGTCCTTGTTTTTTTTTTTTTTTTGTATTGTCTATCTGGATGTTTTGTTGTCCCTTTCTTGCATCACCTAACTGTCTGGATGTTTTACGTTCTTGCTCCATTTTGTATTATATAAATATACTTCTTCACGCAGCCCAAGAAACATTTTCATTCATTAACTCCACCAACAACGACAACATCCATGCGATAGCATTGACTTCAGTGCTCAATTGGTACTTTATCAACACTGAAACGACGAAAGGCAAAGTCGACCTTGGCGAAATTTGAATTCAGAACCTAAAGAGTTTGAAGAAATGTAACCAAGTATTTTGTCTGACTCGCTTACGATTCTACTAGCTCCACACATTAAATGTTCATTGCATTAATACAAATTTCCCGCACGACATACTTACCTTCAATCACCTCAATATATTCAAAGAAAAACATTCTCTTGGTTTTATTTCATTGCTAAATTTAGCTTAGTTCTACCGAATATTATTTTGCTTTCATTTCATTATACCGATCTTTGTCGACTTTAGCAGTTTCATCTTCTGGATTCCAAAGTAAAACAGCGCCGGTGAGGTGTCAACATTTTCGTCGTACAACTGCTTTCTAGTAGTATAGCTACAGTGTATACTGCCAGGGTATCCCTTCAGTTTGTCTCCCACTCCGGACCCTTAAATCTATACAGGCTTATACAGCAGACTCAAAGGTGCCGCCCCCATAAAAGTGTCGCCTGGAATGGACCACATCCCTCTCCGATTCCTAACTACGTCACTTTTGCAACCCGGTCGTTGGCAGTTCGATAGCAATTGTGACTTTTGAACTTCGATAAATAATTTAGATAACTTCGATGTGTTTCAACCAAAGATTGGCTCACTTGATAGGGTCTTTCAAGTCATTTTTAAAACAAGTTTTGTGGTATCATGGCCCATTCGAACAGTGGGGTTGTTGATGACTGAGATGTATCCAGGTATAGGTAGCTTATCTGGTATTTCTTGAAAAAATTTGTCCTGATTTGTTTTGGAATAATGTTAAATAGAGCAGGGCCTGTTGAAAAGAAATTGTGTTGCAGGAAACTGCTATGTGTTTATTAAATACCTCTTTTTCGATGTAGTTGACTAAACACGCACGCGCGCACACACACACGATGAGGTTATGTTTGGGTTGTAGTGATAGCATGGTTGATGGTTCGATAGTAAGGTGTTTGGTGATGAAGATGCTACTGCTGTAAATGTTTGTTTTTTTGTTGTTAAGGTGAGCTAGGAGAATCATTAGGGCGTTGGATGTAATGCTTAGCGGCATTTCTTGGGGCTCTCAACGTTCTGAGTTCAAATTCTGCCGAGGTCAGTTTTGCCTTTCATCCTTTTGGTGGCGATAAAATAAAATACTAGCTGAGCAGTGGGATCGATGTAATCGAATTGAATCCTTCCCCACCAAATTGATGGCATTGTACCTATTGTGGAAAGCATTATTATTGGATCAAAGACATTACTCTCCTAACCAGCCCGTGTCTTTTTTATTTTCAGATGTAGCGTATCTAAACTACATTATCCAATGTACGTTCTCGATTTTATTTTTAATTGGTCGGTGATTTGGTTGCTATTTCGAGCAGGTTTTCTAATCACGTAAACGCTACAGCTTGTTGAAAGACTGACTAGGATGATTGTTTGATGGGTTTTGTTGTTATTGTTGTTGGTGTCATTACTGATGTTGCTGGAAGTGTAGGTGTGGGTGTTGATGCTTGTGTTGTGGTAGTGGTGATAGTGCGTGTGTGTGTGTGTGGGGGGGGGGAGTTCCTGTGACGTTGATGTTGATGTTATTAATGTTGTTACAGTTGTTAGTGGTGGTGGCTGTGGCGATGATGGTGTTGTTGGTTGGGGTGATGATGTTGGTGGCGGTGGTGGTGCGGTTTGTGGCGTTGGTGATGGTGGTTGGTGGTGGTGAAGGTGGGATGGAGTTGGCGATTGGGATGCTTTATTATTAGCATTATTGCTCTTTCTCATAAACTCACTGTTATCTCTTTTTGTTTTCCACGAAAGAATGTCTCCCATCCTCTTAGTTCAGAGATCCGTGTTTATTTTGGATGACATTATTTTTGAAAACAAAACCGGATTGGGGAAACCAACAAATTAGTCAGAGTAAAAATAAACTCTCAGTCCACAGATAGGACGTTTTACAAGCAGCCTCGGGGATGCACTCCACCTCAGTCCTTAGGTTGATTTTTTTCTTTCTTTCTAAAGTCTACTAATTATTTTATCGGTGTTTAGGCGAACCGCTAGGCTACGGGGATGTAAACAAAATAATAGCAGCTGTCAAGCGATTGTGGAGACACACGCACATTCATATATATATAATATGTGTGTGTGTGTGTGTATGAACTTTTTCAGAATGAGATAAAAAAAAAACCAAGGCTGTGAAGAATTTAGAACATTTATAAATAGGTCTTACAGCTGTTTCCAGGATATTTATTATATCCCTTCATCGGAGATGGTGTGAGAAAATGATTAAGCAATGGTTAATTTAGATAAGATATGAAATAGAGAGTGAAGTGGAGGAATGAAAATAGATGTGAGATATGCAGGGATATTGCATTTGTAGATCCATTATTTAGGCAGAATGGTATACATATAAGATTCCAATACCTTGTGAGTAAAATCCAACAGTATTTAAAAATTGGTCATTCCAAGTATAGAGTTTGTACACAGTGCTATTGAATCAAGGGTTTATTTAAAGTGACCTCAGCACAGATTCCATCCTTTCCAGGTGCCCTACCAAGATTCAAATTTACTTATTGATGTCATTACTTCCTCTATTGAGGGCGAAGAGTCTAAGGAGCCAATGATAGGTCTTTGTTGCATAGTATCAATCACTGTTTAATCCACAACTGACTCATGGTTTAGGAATTCAGAGAAGCGTTCGATCCAGCGACCTGTGATTTCTGTTGATTTAGTAAACAGAGTGGAAGACTATTTGGAAAGCAAAGGAGCTGATGTGGAGCGCTTAGGTCCATAAGCTCGCTTCATAAGATGGTAAAGCTTCTTGCTGTCAATTGCATCAGCAGCAGCCTGAACATCACGAGCAAGAGCCTCCCACTAAGTGTTCTGCATCTTCCTAAGAGATCGCTGCAGTAGTGATTTTACATTGTTATAGTGGGCAAGTGCTAGACTTCGCTGCACAGTAGACAGTTCTCTGTGTAGCAATACACTGTGAGCATGGCGCTTTACCACCAATAGTCGCTGAACTTCAGCATCATTTTCATCAAGCCAGTCTCTGTGTTTGGCAGTAACATATCCCTGTGTTTCTGCTGCACATTGTAGAACGTGGTGTCCAAAATCCTCCCATGCTGCAGCAGTTTCAGTCCTGGACAAGCGAGTCTGAAGTTCTTTCCTAACCACAACATCATATACCTTGTGGACATTTAGACGGCGAGGAATGCTGACTGGTCCTCTTCTCTTTTTTACTCTAATTACCATTCAGAACTTTGCTCGCACCATTCTGTGGTCTGTCCAGCATTCCGATCCATGAGAGGACATGACATTACAAATGTCATAGATGTCGCGCTTGCGGATGATGATACAATCCAGCAAGTGCCAAACTTTAGACCTTGGGTGCATCCACGTTGTTGTGTGATCACCTTTGTGCATAAAATGAGTGCTTGCAATGCAAAGTCCATGTTCTTCGCAAAGCTCCAGTAGCGTGAGACCATTGCTATTCGTTTTCCCCACTCCAAAACGTCCTAGAGAGCTCCATGTTTGCCATGGAGCAAACATGTTTTGAACAAGATCCCAGTCTGTTCCAAACCTGGCATTAAAATCCCCCAGTAGAATGACTTTATCAGAATTGGGGATTTTTCTAAGTATGGCTCTCAGCTGGGTATAAATACCAGCGACAGGATAAATACCAGGTTTTACAAAACAGGTACTAAGGTCGATTTGTTCGAGTAAAACCCTGAAAGGTTGTACTCCAGCATAACCGCAGACCAATGGCTGAAACGAATAAAACAAAACTACATATTTCGAATTGCCTCGGTATTACCCAAACAACCGTAATCCTCACTGCATTCAACATTTGCATTAAGATTTCGGATTTGTATTGTCTGCCCCATATTTTCTAACAAGAAAAGGTGGATCTATTTTAAAACGGGGGCCACATTTTTCATTAATGTTTTACGTAGTGTTTTTGGTACCGAAAGACTTTCAAACTTCGTATACTTATCTATTTTGTGTTATAGAACAGAAAAATATTTTTGTATTCGAATTTATTTCATGTAAAAAATTGTCTTATTTCGATAATTTCAACCAATCACTGACAAGTATTCAGTTGTTTATATTTACTCCTTTGGCTGATTAAGCGATGTAAAGCGTATTTAATCTCCATACCTTCGTTTTATTTGCTTTTTTCATTTTAAATTTGCTTTAACCCTAACCCTAACCCTAACCCTAGGGTTAGGGTTAGAGTTAGGGTTAGGGTTAGGGTT
>NC_069004.1:314312-315318 GCF_001194135.2 Octopus bimaculoides
AAAGCAGTATTTCTTCTAGCTCTTTACTTTCTGAGTTCAAATTTCGCAGAGGTTGACTTTGCCTTTCATCCTTTCGGAGTCGATAAAATAAGAGCTGGCAGAATTGTTATCGCGCCTGACAAAATACGTAGAGGTATTTTCTCGATTTCACGTTCTGAGTTCAAAGGCCGCCGGGGTCAACTCTGCCTTTCATCCTCTTGGGGTTGATGAGACCGATGAAGTCGAATTACCACTTCCTCGAAATTGCTGGCCTTGTGTCAAAATTTGAAACCAATATGGTGGCTTAGAATCGTTAGCATGCCGGGCAAAATGCTAAGCGGTATTTCGTCCGTCCTTACGTTCTGAGTTCAAATTCCGTCGAGGTCCTTTTGGGATCGATGAAATAACTACCAATTGAACACTGGAGTCGATGTAATCGATTTTGTCTTTTCCCCGAAATTGTCCTGTGCCGAAATTTGAAATCAATATGAAAGAAATTTTGTTAAATTACTAAAGGGAAACTACTCGGTAAAATATACAGTTATGTCCCATAACTAACAAATGCGCACCTATTTTCCCTGAAATTTTCTATTTAAATTACGTCCCATAACAAGCTTCACGCAGTCAACTCGATTCGGTACAATTCACGCAAGTGCCTCTGGCATTAGTATCTATAATCGATAGTTACTTATCGAGGGGAAGGCAACAGCCAAGTACTTGGCTGGTTTTTACTTTATCCCTTATAAAAATTTTCCACCACACCATAAGAGAAATTATTGTATTATGTGCAACAATACATAAATCATGTATATAATAAATAAATAAATAAATAAATAAATACTTAATGATCATAGGCGTAGGAGTGGCTGTGTGGTAAGTAGCTTGCTTACGAACCATATGGTTCCGGGTTCAGTGACACCTTGGGCAAGTGTCTTCTACTATAGCCTTGGACCAGCCAAAGCCTTGAGTGGATTTGGTAGACGGAAACTGAAAGAAGCCCGTCGTATATATGTATATATATATATAT
>NC_069004.1:315474-320512 GCF_001194135.2 Octopus bimaculoides
AGAACCTTTACTTTGTTTAAGTATGAAAAACTCAAAGATTACGCTATGTATGTAGCTATGTATGTATGTACCTTTTATCTTTTACTTTTATCGGTTTTAGTTCAAAGCTGCGGCCATGCTGGGGCACCACTGTTTTGCTATTCTGTTATTATTGAGAGTCTCCTCTGATATGTGGCATTTGATGAATAAGGGAGTTTGATGTCACTGCCCTCATTTGCGCCTCCTGACTGGGACTCTCGACAGGAAGAGATCCAATTTTGTTTTGAAAACATTGTTTTGATCTTTGGCACTGTGCAGTAGTGACTTGTTCTGGCATTTGTATAGCTTTCAATGCCAAAATTTGGCACAATCCCTTCCAGGATCTTCCAGATTACTGCATATCTCTCCTGCCTTCACTCCAGGGAGTAGAGTCTTAGCTGTTTCAGCCTTTCCCAGTAGTTGAGCTGTTGCAATGAGATGATCTTTGTGATGCTTCACTGGATTGCTTCAAGGTCCGCTGTTAATTTTACACCGTGGGGTGACCATAGTTGGGAGAAGTAGTCCAGGTGGTTGAGGACGAATGTCCTTCAGAAGATCATCATGGTTTCCTTCTCTCTGGTTCTGAAGGTTCTCAGGATCTAGCCTACCAGCCATTTACTCCTTGTCGTCATCTTGGTAATGCGGCACATCCATACCCATCATGTTTTCTGGTTTCTTTGAACTGTTGTTTTGTTGTATAAGAGGGTGTTACTAACGCCAAATTCAACTCTGTCATTTTCAAGAGAGGAAGGGTTCTCTGGAGCACTGTTACAACAAGACATGAAGAGAGAGGAGGAAGGGAGGAGGTGTCAGCACTGGTAGTGGTGGCAGCTTCAATTATAGTAAAGATTACAATGATAGGAAAGGGTAGTGGTTTAAACAAGCAGTATTGGTACAGAGTTGAGAGATTGGCAGATGAATATACAGGCTGACAGATAAAAAGTATGACTGTACAGGTAGGTAGGCAGGTAGGTAGACAGACAGACAAACAAACTGACAGACAGGCAGAGATAGCTAGATGGACTGACATATAGGTCGGGAGCTAGACAGACAGATAGATTGATAGACACACACTCTAAAATGCTTGGTGTTAGAAAGGACATCCAGCTGTAGAATCTATGCCAAAGCTCACATGGAGCAGGATGCTGCCCTGCATATTACTGTATCCTGTCGAATACTCCTATGATGATGATGAGGATGATGATGATGACAGGCAGATACACAGACAGGCATGCAAAGAGACAGAAAGACTAACAGACAGCTAGCTAGCTAGCTAGCTAGACAGATAGATAGATAGATACATACATACATACATACATACATACATACATACATAGATACATACATAGACAGACAGACAGACATACATAGTCCTTTCTAAGTTAAACCAAACTCTTTTTTTTTCTTGCTCAGTGAAAATATATTTAAAGCAAAAAAGATAAAAGAAACACTGCAAGTGAGAAATTGCAAAAGTCTCAGCAAAGCAACCAATTTTGAAATAAACACATAAATACATATTTGAGGATAAATTTATGGGGCACTTGGTGTTTTTTTTTCCCCCTCTTGGTTGCCCTGTAGTTTGGCAGCCCAAATCTTCTTCTTTCACATGCAAGAATAAATCAGTTTAAAGCTAGTTGCTTATCTGCCTGTGTGTGTGTGCGTGCATTTGTGAAATGCACACATACACGCCATTTAAGGGAGGATTATATATCCTGTCATTGTGTGAGATGAAAAAATGGTTTTAAGAAACCTATTGTGTTCAGTTTGACATGAATCTCCAGCCACTGCCCCCACACACCACCACCACTACTCTTCTATGCTTGCTCAATGTTGCTGCTCAGTGCCTTTCACCTTTCTTACGTGCCCAGAAGCAGGTTTATAACAGTTTTTGGTGATCTATTCCTTTCCCTTATTTTCATTGTTTTTTACTGTACCTACTCTACTCACTACCTCCACACTAACCGATGACTCCTTTCTCTTTTTCCTTCCATAACTACTTCACACCTATTCATACAGTCCCCCTCTCTCCTCTCTCTTGCTTTAGGTGTGTGTGCATGTGCATGTGTGTGTGTGTGTGTGTGTGTGTGTGTGTGTGTGTAATACATACTTATATACATATATATATTAGGTTGTCAAGAAAGTTCTTGTGGTTTTTAACCTTTAAATTTAGATGCACATATCTCGGCTCAAACAAAACTTTATTCATCGAAATAAACACCATCAGAATCAACACACTTTTGCCAATGCGGAACAAGTTTAATTATGCCAGTAGTGTAAAAATCCTGTGTTCTGTTGGCGATGAAGTCATTGAAGGCGTGTTTGGCATGGTTTTGTTTTTGAAACATTTCTCATGCAGGAAGTTGTAGAGATGCTTGAAAAAGTGGAAGTTGGAAGGCGAGAGGTCTGGTGAGTATGGCAGATGAGGCAGAGTTTCATAGCCCAATTTGTTCAACTTCTGCAGGGTCAGTTGTGCGACATGCGGCTGAGCGTTGTTGTGGAGAAGAATTGGTCCTTTTCTATTGACCAATGCTGGCTGTTGTTGTCGGAGTTTCTTTTGCATTTCATCCATTTGCTGATAATACTTTTCCGCTGTAACGGTTTCACCTGGATCCAAAAAGCTGTGATGGATGAGACCAGCTGCAGACCACCAAACAGTCACCATGACCTTCTTTTGGTGCAACTTTGACTGAGCTGCACTTTGCCGGTTGTGGTAAAGAATCCACTTTTCATCGCAAGTCACAATCCGGTTGAGAAATGGGTTGTTCTTGTTGCGTAAAAGAAGGAAAGACGACACTTCAAAACAGCGTCTGATATGTTACTTTATTGTCCTAATCTGACTTGTCGTGTTACATCATTGTATTACAGGTTGGCCCTGATTTGAATGTCATTCTGATTTGTTGCTGTGATACAAATGTATCATTTGTGCGGCACCCATTTCTCAATTATTTTTGTTTTTCCAATCTCTTTCAAGTGGTTAGAAATTGTCATATACGTTACGTCTAATTTAGAAGCAAGCTCTCGAGCAGTTGTGTGTGGATTGGCTTCGTCTAAAGCTCTTAGTTGATCACTGTCAATATCCGATGGCCGACCACTACACTTATCATCTTCAAGACTCCGCTATGAAATTTCTTGAACCACAATTGTGCTGTACATTCATTACTGGTTCCTGGGCCAAATGCATCGTTGATATCGCGATCTGTTTCAGCAGCTTTTTAGCCTAGCTTGAACTGGAATAAGAAAATTGTGCGAAGTTGGCTTAATATGGTCACTAAATCTGCTAAAAATAGCAGCCAAATTGCCTCATATCACACTGTTACCATTTTAGAAAAAAGGAAAGGACACTTTAGGCAATGTAAACCCCCTAAGAAGACAGTATGGTCATGGCTGGAATGTCTCTGATCAGGGAGGTTTATCTCGATTGATGCAGTGGGTGGGGTGGATGTTAAACATCACCTTACTATCGTCATCATCATCGCCATGATCACCCCACTATCACCACCACCACCACTACTGTTACGACCACCGTCACTAACAACAACACTGCCACCACCACCACCACCACCACCATCACCACCACCACCACCACAATCACCACCACCACCACCACCACCACTACCACTACCACTACCCCACTCCTCCACTGCCACCACCATCGCTATTTCATCTTGCAGCCTAGCTTTTCAAGATTTATTTGATAAAAAATGATGGCAGGGCCCGGAGAAGTGTTACACCAGCATACTGATAATCCGTGTGTGTGTGTGTATCGCCACCACCACCACCATCCCCACTACCATCCTCTCACCACCACCACCATCTTCATAACCAGCACTGCTATCATCATCATTATTGTCATAACACCATCATCCCCACTACCATCCTCCCACCACCACCACCTCTATTCCCACCATTCTTTCCAGTCTTACTACCACTGTCAGTATTATTTCTTGCTCAGCACTAATACTTGCACATCTACCACCACCACCACCACCACCACCACCACCACTACTTCTGCAATCTAGCACCTACTTCAAGTACTGTCACCACCACTACCACCACAACCCTCATAACCATACTACTACTACTACTACTACTACTACTTTTACATCATGATGTTTCAGGAATGTGACTAACTCAATAAATGAGACCAGCACCTCTACCATTTCTGCTATCTCCACCATTGCAACCCCATCAAGCACCACCACCTTCAGCAGTGCCACAACCTTAACAACAGTAACACCCACTACTACTGCATGACTACCACTGCTGCTGACACCACCACCATTACTTCTGTAACCACCTGACACAATCACCTTCTCAAAAGCTAGCAATATGGGCAAGTACCCTGTTGGATATCACAGGTGGCGCTGTAATTATTGACTGGCTTACTTGGTATTGTTTATGGTTGTTGGTATTATTTTTTGTTGTAGTTGTCATTGTTGTGGTTGTTGCTGTTATTATTGTTGTTTTCGACACCACTGTTTTCTCTGCTTTTCTGGAGAATTACTGCACCAAGATTGAGGAATGAACCTTAGAAATTGCTGGTTAACATAAGGTAAGTGCGTCTAATATGTTACTTTATGGTCCTAATCTGACTTGTCGTGTTACATCATTGTATTACAGGTTGGCCCTGATTTGAATGTCGTTCTGATTTGTTGCTGTCATACAAATGTTGTGTTACATCATTGTCCTGATGGAAATGTTATTCTACTTCATTGTTTAGGTGCAAGCAAGGGTGGGTGGGTGGATGTGGTTCAGAAGCGTTCTTTGCAGCCATGTAATCTTGGGTTCAGTTCTACTGCATGGCACCCAGAGCAAAAGTCTTCTATAACCTCAAACTTACCAAAGTCTTGTGAGTGGATTTGGTAGATGGAAAGAGTGTGGAAATCTGCCATAAATGTGTACATACATACATATATATATATATATATATATATATATATATATATATATATACACACAAACATGAGAGGGTGCTGAAAAGCTCTTGGCTTTAAGGGTATCGGGAAAGGTCCAACCTTCC
>NC_069004.1:320950-321996 GCF_001194135.2 Octopus bimaculoides
CCAAGAAAAAGTAAAGCAATAAACCAAATTGAAAAATTTCACTTAATTTTAAAATTTCAAAATCTGTGACAGTGACTGAAAAGATCTCTCTCTCTCTCTCTCTCTCTCTCTCTCTCTCTCTCTCTCTCTCTCTCATTTGTTTATCTCTTTCATTTTCTCATGGCAAACTTTCTCATTCTATAAAAGTATAACACTCACACTATGTGTGTGTATGTGTGTGTGTCTGTGTGCGCGAGTGTGCGTGTGCTTGTTAGTGTGTATGTATGCATGTGAGTAAAGAGTTTCATTAGGCCAACAGAGTGATTTAAAAAAGGTGTGTAATAGATAATTTATTTTAATTGCATACTTCGTATATATGCTTTTTTTCTTACACACACACACACACACACACACACACACACACACACTTTATGCAGAGTGGGATTAAAGATTTAAATAAATGTTTTTGTTGTAGTTGCTTATATCCCAGCAATGGACCACTGCATCATCATTCCATAGAAAGTGTGTATGGGGAGAAAAATATTGCAAAATATCAATGCATGTTAGAGTGACAAAGAAACAAGGAAGGCACCAGGTGGTCTAGGATGTGCCAGAAACAACTGCTAAATCTCCTTTAAATCACATACTTTTACATCTGAAAATTATTTTGAAATAATATACAGAAACAAATTACAGATTCAGACTTCCTGTATTTTAAAATTCATCATCATCATCATCATCGTTTAACGTCCGCTTTCCATGCTAGCATGGGTTGGACGATTTGACTGAGGACTGGTGCAACCGGATGGCTACACCAGGCTCCAATCTAATTCGGCAGAGTTTCTACAGCTGGATGCCCTTCCTAACGCCAACCACTCAGAGAGTGTAGTGGGTGTTTTTACGTGTCACCCGCACGAAAACGGCCACGCTCGAAATGGTGTCTTTTATGTGCCACCCGCACAAGAGCCAGTCCAGGGGCACTGGCAACGATCTCGCTCGAAAACCCTACAAGGCCAGTCAGGCGGTACTGGCAACGGTCACGCTCAGGATGGTACATCTTATGTGCC
>NC_069004.1:322410-323267 GCF_001194135.2 Octopus bimaculoides
ATCATTTAGTAGTGTAAAAGAAAATTTGGCCCAAACAGTACTGAGTAGGAAGGTCGGGGAGGGATTGAAATAATTTACAAATTTTCAAAAATATTCCTTTTTTTAACCAAAAAGGCATCTCCCATTGTTTCTAAGTGTGTAGTGTAAAAAAAAAAAAAAATCTGAAAAATCCCTGTCAAAATGGAGAAAATCTAACTTATGTGAGCATGCTGTTCTGAAAGCCCACCAAGGCTTTCTATTGGAAAATTACCTGGCAATGATGGAACACTCATCATCATCATCATCATCCAGTGTTTTAAATCTAGGTTTTGTCCCCATTAACAGGTGTGGCCGGATCTACCACAATGCCATAGCAACCGCCCTCACACCATCTTACCATCTTGTCCTGTTTTGGGCATTCTCCTTTCTCAAGCCAACCCTCCCAATCTCCTCTTCCACCTGTCCCTTCCATGTCTTCCTTGGTCTACCTCGCTTTCGCAGTCCATTTACCTCTAGCCTAAGTACCCTCCTCAGAACATGCTCCTCATCCCTCCTCAACACATGCCCATACCACCTCAATCCATTCACCCTCACTAGCCATTCCACTGATTCCTCCAACCCCAGCATCCCCATCAACACCTCAGTCTTCCTCTTATCAAACAGCTTCACACCACACATTTCTTTCGCCATTGCTCTCTTGCTCTTTCTCAGACACTATGTCTCACTCAGACACTATGTCTCACTCAGACACTATGTCTCACTCAGACACTATGTCTCACTCAGACACTATGTCTCTCCCTCAGACACTATGTCTCTCTGTCAGACACTATGTCTCACTCAGACACTATGTCTCTCCGTCAGACACTATGTCTCACTCC
>NC_069004.1:323367-329644 GCF_001194135.2 Octopus bimaculoides
TGTCAGACACTATGTCTCACTCAGACACTATGTCTCTCCGTCAGACACTATGTCTCACTCAGACACTATGTCTCTCCGTCAGACACTATGTCTCACTCCCATACAGCATTGCAGCTCTCACGCAACTCTTATAGACCCTTCCTTTCATCTTTAATGAGAACCTTTTCCAATATAACAATGTCCCACATTCCCTGAACGTCACCCAATCAAGTCTCGCTATTGCTGTCACAGCTGCTTCACATCCACCACTTTCAGTTTCTATACATGAGTGGTCCCTAGACTGAGACCCCTACCATGATTTTTAAGAAATGTGGTAGAAAATTAGCTAAGGAAGGTAGGGATGCTACTCCCTGAGACTCCTTTTGGAGCCCCCTACCCCTTTCGGAGCCTCCCTACCCCTTTCAGATCCCCTTTACTCAGCTAGTGCATATATATATATATATATATATATATATGCTGGTGGCATGTAAAAAGCGCCATCCAAACGTGATCATTGCCAGGCCTGCCTTACTGGCTCCTGTGTTGGCGGCATGTAAAAAGCACCCACTACACTCTCAGAGTGGTTGGCATTAGGAAGGGCATCCAGCTGTAGAAACTCCGCCAGACCAGATTGGAGCCTGGTGCAGCTGCTGGCTCTCCAGACCTCAGTCAAACCATCCAACTCATGCCCGCATGCAAAACAGACATTAATCTATGATGATGATATATATGTATATATAGTTATGAATGTATATGTGTATGTATATAAACAAGATAAAGGATAAGAGAAACAATATATTTTATTCACAATGTTTTGTTTCAGTCTAATGACAAACAATCCTTAATCTTTATCCTAGCTGGAAGGGAATTATTAGGTCTTAAGAAGAAATGTTATGAAGTAAACAGACTTAAGAAAAAAAGGTTGTAAAACAACAATAAAACAAAAATAAAACAACTGTATCATTGTATAGAAAGAGGAGCAGTATATAATAGTGAAATACACTTACCTCACACACACACCTATACTTACACATACACACAAGCAGAGACATATGCATATATATATTTATATATCTAAACATATATACACCTATCAGTCTCTCTCTCTCTTTATATATATATATGTGTGTGTGTGTGTATATATATATATATATATATATATATATATATATATATATATATATATATATATATATATATATGTATGTGTGTATGTATGTATATATATATATATATGCATATATATATATATACATACACACATGCATATACACATGAAACCTGCATACATGCACGTACACAGACATACACACACGCTTACATACTCTCATATACACACACACATGCACACATGCGCATGCTCACACACATCCAACATCTTTGTTACAAAAGATGAACAATTACATTATATCTGACATGTTCAGCTGTTACTTGCTCAAAATTATAATTTTCCCCTCTGGGTTCAGCTTAACCTCAAATTATGAAATAATCTGGTTGTTGTAGATGTTGTTTAGCTCGAGGTCAACCTCAGCAGTGCAAGCCTATAACAAAGATTATTCTGTTCATGCACATCCTGCCTTTTCTCACTAGATATCTAGGGCTATATTATCCAATGTATCTTTTAAGATGTTTGGGTTTAGCTTTCAGGCAGATTTGGTCATTATTTCTAACCGGTCAAATGACTGCACAAAAGATCCTTGATTGATTCTTGAAAAATAAGGAAGTGTCTTTTTTTTTTTTTTTTTTTTTTTTTTTCACTTGTTGAGTCTGGTGGAAGAGGTATTGCTCATGATCTTTGTAGGTTCTCTGAGTCCAGTGTGATTGATGCCATTAATGTTTTGTTTAAACTGTTGTGGATCAACAACCCCACCGTAAGGTCCTGTCCTTGTTGCAGTGTGGTTGCTTATATGACCCTGAGAGTTGTGCCAGCAGAGTGCAAGCTCGTTGTAAGGCACCACTGCTCAATGGGTCAAAGGGTAGAGGTCAGACTAATGTGGACCATATCTTTCCAGAATTAAAAAGGTATTTGCATAGTGCCAACATCCCTACTAGAAAAATAGCAAAGCTATAAAAGCATTGACAACAATTCAAAGCCAACAAGACTCCAGAGAGGAAGGTCTTCCTTGAGGAGAAACATATGATATAGTGCAGCGAAACCTGCAAGCATGTCATAAAAATAGCTTAATGTGAGACACTGAAAAAGAACTGGAAAGGCAGGGATTTAACTGGAGAAAAGCAGGAAAGACAACCTAGGGTCAAGAATAGTGGAGAAAGATTGTTGGTAGCCCATAAGGAGTGAAGGGCTTAAGGAAATAAAACAAGATTAATAGTTGCAAGAAAAACATGAGGTGGGAAAAGATTCCAGAGGACCAATCTTTTGGAGTAAGGGGGACCAGGCTTAAAGGGTAGTGCAGAATGGAGGGGCTTGGATATACCATGAGTCAGGATGTTTATCTCCCATAAAGTGTGGTGGTGGTGAGAAGAGGAAAAAAAAACAATGAGTGAGGGAGAGAGAGAGAGAGAGAGAAAGTGGGGAACTGAAGAGTATAAAATGTAAATAACATCATCATCATCATCGTTCAACGTCTGCTTTCCATGCTAGCATGGGTTGGACGATTTGACTGAGGACTGGCAAACCAGATGGCTACACCAGGCTCCAATCTGATTTGGCAGATTTTCTACAGCTGGATGCCCTTCCTAACGCTAACCACTCCGAGAGTGTAGTGGGTGCTTTTATATGCCACCAGCACGAAGGCCTGTCAGGCGGTACTGGCAATGGCCACACTCAAAATGGTGTATTTTACGTGCCACCTGCATAGGAGCCCGTCCAGTGGCACTGGCAATGACCTCGCTCGAATGTCTTTTCACGTGCCACCAGCACAAGTGCCAGGAAGACGACGCTGGTAACGATCACGCTCAAATGGTGCTATTTACATGCCACTGGCACGGAAGCCAGACAGCTGCTCTGGCAATGATCACGCTCGGATGGTTTCACCTATATTATATATATTTAATATACATATTGTATACATTTATACATGTTACATATTTGTTGTGTACATGTTGCAGACATGTACATGTGTTGTATACATGTTATATTTTGTGTATATGTTGTTCATATGTTAAATATATCATGTTTGTTGCTTAACAGTTTGGCTTCTCAATTTGCCTTCTATTCTGAAATTTCTCCACTGTTCTAGAATTCTGTTATTTACTGTAATTTAACAAAGATATCTAACATCATCTCTTAGGCACAAACTTTTGTGGTGGTGGTGGTGGTGGTGGGGAGCAGTTGATTATATTCCCCCCACCCCTGCCACAGAAGACTAAGTTGTAAATCAGCATAATTAACGTAATTTAAACTAAGAATGTAAGCATATACTAATAAGTATCAAAATATCACATATAGGTAGCACAAGTGTGGTGGAGTGGCAAGAAGTTTGTTTCCCAACCACATGGTTCTGGGTTTGGTCCCCTTGGCTGGAAGCTTACATAGGTGTCTTCTATTATAGCTCCAGACCAACCAAAGCCTTGTGAATGGATTTGCTTGATGAAAACTGAAAGAAGCCCCTTGTATATGAATATATTTATGTGTGTGTGTGTGAGGGTGTGTATGTATGTGTGTGTGTGTACCTTTGTATTTATATTTGTTCACCACCACCACCACCACCACCACTTGACAATCAGTGTTGTTTTGTTTACATCCCTGTAACTTGGTGGTTTAACAAAAACTGACTGATAGAATAAGTACCAGGATCAAAAAAATAAGTGCTACAGTTGATTTGTTCAACTATACCCTTCAAAGTGATGCCCCAACAAGGCCACAGTCTAATGACTGAAACAAGTAAAAGATAGAATATAAAAGATAAGAGATAATAATTCACATAAAGTTTAAGAAAATAAGGAAAATCAATTATTTTAATTTTTTTTTTTTTTTGCTTTGTTTCTTTCAGAAAATCTATTATTGTGAAAATGGGGCAGAATTTATCAACACTTCAGATAGTCCCTGTTCAGCCTGCTGGAAGAAGAAGGCATCCCATTTCAAGACAATATCATATTCCACATCAAATCCACAGCTTTCTGGTACCAGAAAACAAAGTTTTGCCGAAAGAAATTACTCACCGCAAACTTCGTCCAGTTTCTGTGCAGCTTGCAGCAAAAAATTCTGATTTTGCATCAATCTGGGGAAATCCGGTCACGGTACTTGATGAACAAATTCGTTCAAGAATCGAAGGTTTGCAAAAAGGCTCTCCGGAAAATCACACTAAAAGTTTGGCAAACAAAACAAGGAATGAAATAATTAACCATTCTCACTTAAGTGAGCAGGGTTGCAGTGGAGAGTCTTTATTAGATGCAAATGAAACAAATGATAATCCAAATATTAGTAAAAAAGAAATATTACCAGAAAATAGCCAGAAAAAAGAGACAGAAATGGATAATTTGAAAGAAGGGAATAACTTTCAATTATTTCAACCAATGAATCTGTACAAAATATCCAGAACACAAACAAAGAGTTCAGAAATGATGCCATCAGAGCAACAAATGAAATATTTACCTTCAAATGAAATTTCAAATCATTTACCATATTCAGATTATCAGACCAAGACATCATCAGTTTTTTATTCGACAGCTAACAATGTGAATAACCTGAAAAACAAGGCACCAATTGCTTCTTTGCCACAAAAGAGCAGTTTCCCAGTGGACCAATGTTATTCTCTTACATATGCACAGATGGCTGAAATTCGCCGACAGAAACATTCCAACATGCCTACACATGAGAATAATTCTATTTCTCCAAATCTTCAGCCTCAAGCAAAACCATTGAATGTATTAGGTTCTGAAAGTAATAATTGCAACAGGAATCGTCAAAAGAAACGTCAGGCTCCTCTCCCACCTCCACATGCAAATAAGTCTATTGGTCAACCAGTGAACTCACTGTTTACATCTGACACAGGAACCTGTGACAATAGTCAAAATGTCTCTTCAAAGTCTTCATGCCAGATTATCCCCTTTACAGCTAAAACTGATCATGAAAAGTGTACTTTTCAAACACAAAATCTTGGCATATCAAATCCATCAATGATATCTCAATTTAGCTGTAAACCCAAAGTAGAAGTTATATCTGAAACTAACAATTTCCAGTCAGCAGGAAAAAACTCAGATCAAAGCTTTTCTGAGACCAGAATTATTTCTGATAATGTTATTTTAATGAAACAAACAAAAAGTAACTTTCATGAAAACTTGACTGACATGGACTCACCTGGTGATCGTTGTTTAAGTAAAACAAACCAACACACTAACCAACAGCATATCTGGCAGAAAAGACTTAACTGTAAGGTTTCTAATGAGTTTAAATCAGCACCAGGTGTAACCAGGAGTGATTTCCACACCAGGTACATCAATTTCGGTTCCTCAAATCAACAAAATCAACATGATAATCACAGGAAGTCCCTACAGTCAGATAATGTTTACAATGTTCAACCATACTCAAGACCCTATGTCCTAACCCCATCAGGTACCATGCTGACCTCTTGCCCAGTGGTCATAAATGATTCTTCCCAAACCAATCATGTTAATGCAACAAATGCACAGAGTAAGGCTGAAGTTCAGTTTTCTGAAAAAACTAAAAAAAAACAATATTTTTCTCCATGGAACAATAATTGCAATCTTCCTTCAAACAATCAGCATTACTCTTCAAATAATCTACAGGCGAATGATGAATCTTCGAGAGTAAGTGAGACTTCAGATAAAACATATCCTTCACTTTTAAAACTTTCTATATCAACATGCCATACAACACCTAAATATTTTTCATCCAAAAGTGACCTGACTAATACAACAAATTCTATGGCATCTTTTGAACTTGATAGTGATACCTACCAAAGATATGGATCATTGGCATCTTCAGCTTCTTTGGATCGGTCAAAAGGCTTTAGTCTGGCCACTGCAGAAGAAATGAAAATGTCACAGACTTCGGAATATACACAAAATGTTTGTTCTGCTATACCTTGCAATCAACAAACAAGCGAGATAAAGACAAACAGGGAGGTAAGTCCAGATCACAATGTTCTTTCCTTTCCAAAGGTAGATTCTGGTAATGGTGCTGAGAGATGTCAAGAAACTAGACAAATGGAATTTCGATTTGCACCTGAACTGAACCAAGCGTTCACAGAAAGAGATAGTTACATGAGAGAGAATTGGCAGTTGAGAGAACCATTACAAACAGTCAATTCTCTTGTTGAAACCAACGCTATGGAATTCTCAAAGCCTAAATCAGCAGCTCCACCCCCACCCCCAC
>NC_069004.1:329777-351304 GCF_001194135.2 Octopus bimaculoides
CCACCACCACCACCACCATCATCATTAGGCAGAACATTAAATTACTGTCCCCCTCTTCAAAGAGAATTAATAGACCAAAGCAGGCAAAATTCTCTCCCTAGCAGCATTTCTAAGACAACCATTTCATCCAACATTATGAAAGGACTAGAAGCAATCTTCAAAGAAGACATCATAGAAGCTCGGAATAGCTTAAGATCAACGAAAAAGCAAGAGAACTCTGATTCTGTAAAACCTATGAAAAAAGATCTGCATGATGCCTTCTATTATGAACTGACACAGACATGTTTGACCAGACAGAAAAGATGGCAGGAAGAAAAGTTTAGCAAATTACCAAACAGCAAAAACCAAATTTTGGGTAATGTTGTGGATAAAACCAAAAAACATACAGAAGACTTACTGGATAAAAATGCAGCAGAAAAATTTAATAAACTATCTGCAAACAATTCCTTCAACTCAAATTCTTCAGAAAATCTTAAAATCAATGGAGATTTTAAAAATCACACATCTTTAAACCAACCCAAGCAGCCTAATTTGAAAAGCGAAACGCAGAAAGGAACTGACTCTGCAAGATCAACAAATGACTGGACTCCAATGCAAGATCTTGAAGATTCAGAAAATTCTGATACAGAGAGTTCTGTGAAAAATTCTCAAAGAAACAGCACAACTGGTTTTAAATGTAGTCTTATTCCTGAAAATATAAAATATCTAAATAACACAAAGGAATTTTATAGCAGAAACTGTCCCAAGCCAGAATATGATGTCACAAAGCATTCTTTCACTTGGAAGAATGAACAAAGCTTCATTAAGTCAAATTCAAATAAATCCAAAAATGGTAAAGAACCCAACCCTAAAACATGTGAAGTATCTGAAAATATTGGTTGGGATAAATCGAGTGCAATGAAAAGTAATTCAAAATATAAAAATGGAATAGACTTTGATTATTTGGAAAAGAAAACTGGTAGAATGTCAGAGCAACATCATTTAGGCAGAGTTAAGCATGAGGGAGAGAAAGAAAAAGAAAATGATAGTCAAAGAGGATGGAATGTTTGGAAAAAGCAGAAGAAATTTCCCAAAGAATCTACTGTAAATACGAATGAAAAGCAGCAACTTAAGGTGACAGAATCACAAATTAGCCAAAAGGAAGAAGATATGGAAAAAGAAAGACTGAATCAAATGGAAATAGAATCTGAATTCCTGAAGAAACGGTCAAATCAGAGATTGGTAATGGGTAATTGGAAGAATAAATTAACAAAAGTTACTAAACAGTCATTAGCAGGAATGTATGATTTGGAAGAGAATAGAAAGAACTACACTAATAATGATGAAAAAGAAGCTGGATTCAATGAAGACATTACAAAATGCAATAAGAACACAAGGAAAGAGAATGAGAAAGTAAATTCTAAGAATGAAGTGAACTTTGATAAAACAAGAGCTCAGCTTCAGGAAAACTCAACTTCACTGAACGGGAGTGCACAGAATCACACCCAATACAGTGAATCTGTAGTTTCTAATAATGAGGGACTAATAAATGATATTCTTTTGAAACCCCAAATTGAAAAACAAAATGCAAGCATTTATTTCCCAAATTCTTTAGCACCAAATTATGTCCCAAATCCATTTTTAGGTATATCATCCAACTATTTTGGTACCTCCTATCTCAATGAATATCTGAAGTTAGTTGGTATTGGGCAACCATTTCTACCAATGAACCTTACATATCATAATATTCCTGGATATTTAGGAACTAGTTACAACATGATGCCACAGGCAACCGATATATATGAAGGTCCAAATTTTGTGAATCCTTTGCCATTTTTACCTTCAGTCTTCAATAATTTCTCAGCTATGAGTGAGTCAAAATCCAAAGATGTACAGAACCCAGTCTACACAAGTGACAGTGATGATGCTGATTCATTGTACCAATCTCCAGGAACCTATACAGACCAAATGAGTAACTGGAGTTCAGACAATAGCAAGAGTATCCAAACAGAAGATCTAGACAATTCTGACAGTACGCAGTCTTCTGATGTTTACATGTTTCAAGCAAATAAAGAACGAGACGAGGGTTTTGAGTAAGTAGATTTCAATTGTTTTAGGAATGTTGGGTGGAGTGAGGTAGAAAGTATAGGTGGAAGTAAAAAGACAAAACAAAATTTCAGTAGGAGTCAGTCCAAATTAATTTCTTTAGTTATTATTTTTGGTGGGGGGGTGGGGGTTCGTTTCTTAGACTCAAGTCAACTCTGATGAAGTAAACTTAAAATCAGAAGAATTCAAGCCAGGATAATCCTATCTTTTTAGGGATTATCTAATATTACATTATCCAGTATGTCCTTTGTAGTTTTAGGGTGTCATTTAATGGAAATTTGTCTCCTATTTTTAGCAGTTTGAGCTACAACATACAAGGTCTTTCATTGGTCTGACTACCATCCAGAAATGGTTATAACTCAGAAAAGAAAAATGGAAAGCAGCTTCGTTTTATCCACTGGTTTCTTAAAATAAACTTTTTAATTGAATGACAAGAATATAATAATGATTAAACATTAATTATTTCTGCTTATTTTATCAAGATTCAAATTATATATTAATAGAATAAAGTCTTTCTTATTCTTTTTAAATGATGAAGATTTTCAATTGGTTTGATGCAGACAAAATCAATGTCTGTAAAAAGTTTACTTTCCAACCACACGGTTCTGGGCAAGTGTCTTCTGCTACATTCATTCATTTTTGTGGTTTTATTTATACTATCAACAATTGTAATGACTTCATTTTTATTATTTAAAAAAAAATTATGTAATTTAAAAGAGTAAAATATTCTTTTTGCTATTCAAATACAGTTTGAATATTTAGTGATTATACAAATAGAGATAATTAATGTTTAATCGCTAAGATATTCTTATCTTTAAACTAAGCGACACCTCTTTATATAAGATATTTAGAGGAGGAAGAGCAATGAGTGGGCTTCACCATTTTAAAACCTCTCCCACTGCTCAGGTTCTGAATTACATCACCAACTGGAATGAGACGACTGGGCACAGCTGTTTGGATACTGGAGATTTGACATGGCTAACTGGGAATTGAATCTGTTTTGGCAACAGTACTTTTTGGCACTAGAGGTAAACATACATGCACATGCATGCAGAAATATACAAAGACAATGCAAGAGAGAGAGAACGACAGAAACATTTAAACAAGAGAAACAAATAAAATCAATGTTGAACTAGCGGTGCCAAAATAGGTGGCACCACCTAAATAATTGAGCTAAAATGTTTAATTTTTATGAGTGCTGTGCTTTATAAGGTTAAATCGAACATTCCTCTGAAAAAGACTCCAGTCCATTGCAGAAGATGTTTAATACGTATCATCAATTTCAGTAGGGATCCAAGAATTAGACACAAAAATTATCTTCTGAATTTTTTTATACATTTATTTACCATTTTCAATGTTTTAATTATTTCATTTATATATGTATTGTTGTTTATTAAACTACTGAATTATTTTTATAATCTATTTCTTATATTTTTTATAATCTATTTCCTATATTTTTTATAATCTATTTCTTATATTTTTTACTTTACTGCAACAGTTCAGGAAATGCTTTCTCATCAGAATTTGAAACAATGACCTCTCAAATGAAGTACTCAAAACTGGAAGAACTAAGCTGAGCCATTGTCAATCATCAGTCATAAGTTTTCATTAATCACCATCTTCACTGATTGTTGCTGTTGTCACATTTAAAATCTTCACCTCTAAACTTTTAAATATGGCAATAACTGTTTTTTTAAATAATGCTATATATCACACAGTTGTATTTATAAATGTATATGTAAAATATAAATGTATCTTTATTCAACTTTTACAAGGAAAAGATTGATAATGAATTAAAAGTTTTAGTTGGTTCATCTTTGTCAGGAAAAAAAGAAATCAGGATTCATAAAGCTATTTCCTGAGTCTTGTGAGGATGGGGGTCAGTTATCTGGATTCTGTGGTATATATATTCCTCCTGGGATAGAATGCCAGTTCATTGCAGAAATACTCATTTTTGCCAATTGATTGTACAATGAAATGAAGTGTTTTGCTCAAGAACACAACACATCGCCAAGTTCAGGAATTGAAACCACAATCTCACAATCATGAATCCAACACCCTAACCACTCAGCCATGCACCATCACTTTGACAGTAATCCGTCAGTTTAATGCTAAATTGTTTTTATATAGAACCTGACATAAAACCAATATGTGTGGATGTGTGTCTTCATATGTGTCCTTGTGTGAAGTAAAGTGTGTGTGTGTGTATATGGTCATGTGTTTCAGTCTCCATTTGCGTATGTGTGCTTGTCTGTTCATATAACCTATGTACCTATCCGTCAGTATGTTGGTCTCTTTATTTTCATGTCCATATGCTTACATACGTGTGCATATACACATACATATATACATCCACCCACACACACACATACTTACATCTATCTACACAACAGCCCACTAACTAAAGAATCTTGCAAACCTAATCCAAAAACGAAATTATATATATATATATATATATATATATATGTATATATGTGTGTGTGTGTGTGTGTGTGTGTGTGTGTGTGTGTGTGTGTGTGTGTGTGTGTGTGTGTGTGTGTGTGTGTATAAAAGAAGAACACAAGTGGAGTTTGATACTCACAACAGCTGCTTCATCAACGTTTTATTGATGCATGTTTAGATTACATCATGATGGAAGTTCAACAATGGGGATAAGCTTGAAAACGGGAGTAGAATATAGATACACACACACACACACACACACACACACATCATCATCATCATCATTTAGCATCCATTGTCCAGGAAAGGCTGTACAGTTTGACCAGCACTGGTAAGCTGAGGAGCTGCACCAGACACTAGTCTGGTTTTGCATGGTTTCCATGGCTGGATGCCAACCACCCTGAGGGTGTAATGGGTGCTTTTATGTGTCACCAGCACGGGTGTCAGTTGTGTGACACCCAGTATCTACCGTGACTACAGTTTCACTTGGCTTGATGAGTCTTCTACTCAAGAATGGCATATTGCCAAAGGTCTTGGTCATTTGTCATTGCATCCATGAGGCCCAACACTCAAAAGGTACTTTTTACATGCCACCAGCATGAGTACAAGTAATGCAAGACCAGCATTGGCTTCTGTGAGGCCCAATAATCAAAAGGTACTTTTTACATGCCAATTACATTACACTGGCATTAGCCATGATTACGATTTCACATGACTTGACAGGTCTTCTCAAGCACGGCATCTCACCAAAGGTCTCAGTTATTAGTCATTGCTGCGATGAGGCCCAATGTTTGAAGATCATGCTTCACCACCTTGTCCCATGTCTACCTCTTCTATAGATTCCCTCCATAGTTAGAGAACAGCACTTCTTTACACAGCAATCCTCATCTATATGTATCATGTGACCATTCCTGCACAGTCGTCTCCCTTTCACACCAAATCTGATGCCTCTTATGCTCAGCTTTTCTTTCATGATGCTTACACTCTGTCCAGGGCCATCACATGACTTTTAGAGGGGCCCCTAAAACTTTTTGTTTTGAGGCCCCCATCTCTTCAATCAAAATTCATAATCTATGCACCTTTATTATCTGCAAAAATCAAACATAGTCCTTTACAGCTTGTTGTATTTTAGAATCATCACAACAGACTCTGCTGTGAAGATTCTAAAATACAACACAAAAAACTAACGCTGTATCTTTTTTCTACCTCTCTGTACATAGATGGATCACACACATACATACACACACACCTTTTTTTGGTACAAAAAGAATTTTGTCTCCAGTTTTTATTGCCTTAGGAGGTCAAAGGCCACTGTTCTGAGTACAAAGTGACCAGCTTTTCAACATCAAATAACAACTGCCAAATATATATATAAATACTGAGAGAGAGAGAGAGAGAGAGAGAGAAAGAGAAATGAATAGAGACAGAGGGAGAGACTGAGAGACTGAGACGTGTGTATGTGTTTGGTACATGTCTCTCTCTTTCTCTCTGAGCTGGCCAAAGCCTTGTGAATGGACTTGGTAGACCGAAACAGATAAAAGCTAGAAGTGTATATGTGTGTGTATGTATGAATGTGTGTACATATGCCTGTGTGTGTAAGTTTGTATGTATGTATAAGTATACATCCCCACCTTTCATCACCATTGCTTCTTTTTCTTGTCTTTTCTGTTGAAGTTGTTTATATTTTCATTGTTTTGGACTTCTTTCGATTTTCTAAGCTTTTTCATTTACTTTTTTCATTTACTTTTTTCATTTACTTTTTTCATTTCTCGTATTTTTTTAACTCTTCTGACTTGAAATTTTCAGTTAACATCTTAATCCAAAGTAAATAGATGGCTCATCTATGTAGTTTAATCTTAACATGAGGGCCCCTCAACTGTGGAGGTTCCCTGTGACCGCAGGGATTGCAGGGGCTTAGCGATGGCCCGGACTCTGTCGTACAGGCACACTGACATTGTGCGTCCAGCGAAGCATGTTAGATTAATTTCCTACAAGCCTACAGACAGACAGACACACACAAAATATGAGAGAAAGGAAATGCAATTCACAAAATTCTCTATTATTCACTATGATCAGTTTGATCCCTTGTGCACCAATGTCTTGTGGTTGAGATGCTGTCTCATCATGAAACTTGTCAAAAGGTACCTCATTTTTTAATCTCCATTTCGCTTATTTCTATTAGAATACATTTTGGTAGTTGTAGTGTGGCACTCATCTACATAAGGAACTAGTTTATAAACTAGAATTCTTCTAATACAAGTAATAAGGTGACTTACAATGAATCAAAAAATAAATAAAAATATAAAAAATATGTAAATGAATCAAATATGTTATACCCATTAAATGAAATCATAAAACCATGCAATTGGGATAGAACAAAAAGAACTGGACACTCAAATTGACCAAAGCTGACCTTTACATTTTCATGACACAAATAATTCAGCAAATCCATTGTGTTAGTGTTACCACTGTCTATCTCCCTTCAAATGTTCTCCATTCTAAATAGTCTGGTATAGTTTTGACAAGGAGAGGATGGTGTTCAATTTCTCAATCTCTGTTGAATCTTAGTTGATCAATTATGGAGTTGATTAATATGCCTGATTAATATGTCACAGAACTATGTAATTTACCCATCTATCTGAGACATGCACATGTTGATTAAAAACGTATAATTCTCTCTTCTTTTGGGATTATACATCATCATTATTCAATGTCTGTTGTCCAAGCTGGTTTGGGTTGGACAGTTTGACCAGAGCTGGCAAGCTTGGGAGCTGCACCAGACCAATTTGGCATAGTTTCTATGGTTGGATGCCTTCCTAATGCCAACCACTTTAGAGAGTGTGTTGGGTGCTTTTACATGGTACCACATGGGTGCATTTATGTGGCACCACCACAAGTGATTTTCACTACTAGAGGGACTGGTCTTAATACTTCTGCTGCAGAGTATGGATCTTCTTGAGTACAGCATGGTGCCAAGCATCTTGGTTCTTCGTCACCTTGCCTGAAAGGTTCAGTGTTATGAGGTCATTCTTCAGTATTTTATCCCATGTCTTCCTGGGTTTCCCACGTCCATATGTTCCATCTATTTTGAGAGATTGGCACTTCTTTATGGAGCTGTCAACCTCTATCCACATCGCATGACCAAATCAGTGCAGTCATCTCTCTTTCAGCTTTTGTCTACTAAACCCACTCACAAAACCTTGATCAGCCTTAGGCTACAGTAGAAAACACTTGCCTAAGGTACTGAACAGTGAGACTGAATGTGTTTGGGAAGCAAACTATTTACCACACTGTTATGCCTGCATCTACCAATGAGTGGTTTATTCACTGTTCCCAATATATCATAGCACAAATTTCATTTAAACAGGTGACAACTGAGTACAAAGTGTTAATGAGCCTTGGCAAAGGCAGAATGCATCTTTCATTCTGGTGAATCAATGCAGCTATGATGTTTGTCTGACCAACATGGCAGCGGCGGGTGATTTGTTCATAGGGATCAAATGTTTGTGCTGCATATGAGCTTACTCTCTTTATCAAATGGACATTACCTGTACAGGTACACAGTGTGCCACACTTCAGATGTCAAAGTGAACAACAGGAAATGAAATGTTTTGCTCAAGAACACAATGCATCACCCAGTGCAAGAATTGAACTCATGGTTTTGTGATTGCGAATGCAACATACAAGCCATGTGGTCTAATGGTTAGTGCTACCATAAAACAGTGCTAAAACCCAGGTGTCCTCAAAAACAGGTCATCATGCATAGAAAACAACAAATCTTCATATTGGTTTCCAAGACCATTATTTGTTAAAGAGACTTAAATAGCTAAAGACGGCAAACTGTCTTACAGATCAAGAGCACCACAAAGCCTGAGAAAACATTTGCACTATGATCCCTTTTCCAATTAAGTTGAGTTTTGATACATCAAAAAGAAAACAACTCCTCCTCACTTAACTGAATCTCATTCCTCTCTAAGTGTTTACAAAAGCTTTATTTACTGCTGACAGACAATTTTTACAAACAAGTACACAGCATATACAAAAATATATGAACAATAATGAAATATTACATCCTCACTTTTATTAATTTTATTTTCATTTTTGCAAAAAATAAAAAAAAAAAAGACTGTCTTTTCAATCATTTATTAAAAGAATTTACAATGCATTCTTTGAAAATAAGCTTTTCTTTTCGAAAGATTATTTGTGCCAAACTTTGTCGTGTTTCTTTCCTCAGTAAGACATCACTGATTCAATAGTTTTATAGTTCTGACTATTCATTGCTCTGCAAGAAAACAATATGTATCACAGGATTAATAAAGTTTACATTTTGCTAACATATTAATTTTTTGTTTATGATTAACATAATTTTATTTCTGTAATTTTTGTTGTTGAAAATCTTAACATTAACCCATTAACTTTCAGATTACTCTGTCAAATGTAATGCTTATATATGTATATTGTTGTGAATTAATCACATATCTCATAGCTGTGAAATTTCAATGATGTAATTGTTCAAGTCTAGAATAACATTGTTAGGTAGGTGTGAGAGGTCAGATCTGGCCAGTTTGGACATAAAACAGATATAGCTGGTTAAGGCATGATGGCCACAACACACTGACTGGAAGCAGTGAAAGAGTACAGACTAAATGATCATGAAGTCAAATACACACATGTGTATGCATTTATATATGCATACACAAATTGGAGTCACAACCAAACAGAAGATACCTGCCCAAAGTGTCATGCCGTGGGATCAAATCTGAAAGCATGTTGTTGCAAAATGAACTTCATAATTGTACAGCCATGCCTACAAGACATGATCACATCATTAAGAAACTCACTTCCCAATCACATGATTTCAGGTTCAGTTCACCAGCATGGTACCTTGACCAAGTGTTTTCTACTATAACCTAGGCTAACTAAAGCTTAGTGACTGAATTTGGTAGATAGAAACTGAAATAAGCCTGTTGTGAGTGTGTGTGCATGCATACGTGCATGCGCACATGTGTGTGTGTGTGTGTTTCCTTGTCGTTATACTGCATGGTAGTTGTAAACGAGTGTCATTCATTTCTAGTCTTCCATGAAAACATGTCTGGCCATGGAGAAATATTAATTTCTTAGAAAACAAACAGGGGTTAATGAAAGGAAGGGTGTCCAGCTGTAGAAAATTTGCCTCAACAAATGCCATTTGGTTCATGCAAGCATGGAAAGATTGCATGTTAAAACAATGATGTGGGAGAGGTGACAGTGATGATGATGATGGTGTTAGAGATGTGGACTCTGCAGTTTGGAGTGCAGGCTGTAATTTCAAGAAAGAAACCAATACAAAGTAGAGACAACTCTTTAGCCCTGCTCTAGACAATTTCTATGATGCAGGTGACACAATATAATGCCCACACTGGTGGTGCTGGCTGATCATTAAATGCACCATCTGAACATGGCGGATTCCACTGCCCCACGAACTGGCTCCCATGTTGCTGGCTCATCAAAAGCACCATCCGAACATGGCAGATTCCACTGCCCCACGAACTGGCTCCCAAGCTGCTGGCTCATGAAAAGCACCATCCGAACATGGCGGATTCCATTGCCCAACCAACTGGCTCTCCTGCTGGTGGCTCATGAAAAGCAACATCTGAACATGGCAGATTCCACTGCCCCCTGAGCAGCTCCCATGCCTGTGGAATATAAAAAGCACCCACTACACTCTTGGAGTGTTTGGCATTAGGAAGGGTGTCCAGCTGTAGAAACCTTGCCATATGAGTGTAGTGCTTGGTGCAGCCTACTAGCTTGCTAGTCCTTAGTCAAACCATCCAACCTATGCCAGCATGGAAAATGGACGTTAAACGATGATGATGATGATGATGATGAAAGGATGAAAGTCAAAGTCTACGTTGGTGGCATTTGAACTCAGAATATATGAATGGACAAATGCCACTAAGCATTCTGTCTGGTATGTTAATGATTTTGCTAGCTCACTGGTTTACTAAGAACTAAGACTTCTAAGTTACTTTTTAGCCTTGCTGTAGACTGCACACTCTCTCTAGTTACCTTCAGTGATATGATAATATACACTAAATCAATGCAGTCAAGTGAAAGATATCTTTGAAGACTAATCCAAACTATACAATCATGGGCAAGAAAAAAATATGGTGGTGGTGGTCATTGTCGTCCTTGACAATGTTAAACAACCAATCGCAACCACTTGGGTTTTATAGTGCAGGTTGTACTACTCACTCTTTCAGTCTCTGAATACCAAATGTTGCTCGTGAGACCTCTGTATTTGGGTGATATTCCTGAGTCACCCTCTCCCCTTTGAGCACCAGTCCATTGTAAAGTGGACTGGGTAAACCCACAATCATTGTGGGTTTACAAATAAACACCCGTGTCAAAACAAAGTGTATCTTATAGTATTTATTCTATGAGTGTCACATCTCTACATGCAGTAAAAGGACCTAATCATTCAATAAATACAGCTCAATAAACATAATACCCAACAAAGAACAAGGATAGATATAATCGACTTCAAACAATTCCTTGAAGGTGTTTGCCCAAGCATGGCTACAGTCCAAAGACAATACTAGCAAAAGTAGTCCTCCTCTACTTCATCATCAACATCATTTAACATCTGTCTTCCACCCTGGCATGGGTTGGATGGTTTGACAGGAGCTGGCAAGCCAGAGGACTGCACCAAACTATACTGTCTCTTTTGGCATGATTTATATGGTTGGATGCTATTCTTAATACCAATCACTTTACAATGTGGACTGGTTGCTTTTTACATGGCACTAGTGAGATCTATTTTGGCATGGTTTGCATGGCTGGATAAAGATGTATAAAAGAATATTAGTTGTGACTTACTTTAGTACATTTTGCTGTAAAATTGAAGTGGTTGGACGAGACTTTCCTTGCTTGAGAGGCACAAACACATTTCCTGATTTGTTGACAACATGTACAGGTCGACCTTCCTTCACTTTGACATATTCATTCACAGAATGTGTTGGGTAACGTTCAAATGTACCAGCCTTCATACCTCCATCCTGGAAGCATTAGAACATCAAATATCAATACATCAAAATTTATTTCCTATAAAGAAACAGACTGTAAATGCACAACTGACCTCTAAGCAAGGTTCACACACACACACACACATGCATGCATGAAAACATCTTTTATCGCTTACTTGTCTCAGCCTTGTAGGGTTTAGGTGAACAAATTGATCTTAACACTCATTTTAAAGTTGGGTATTTATTCTCTTTTGCCAAACTGCTAAATTATGGGGATGTAAACACATTAACACCAGTTGTTAAGTGGTGATGGGACACACACACACACACACAACAGTACTAGGATGAAACCCTACTGAGGACAAAATCCCCCAGCAGTTAATATCCTCTGGGATATTGTTCTTTCTTTACAATAAAAATATTTTAGAAAAGTGAAATTTTATGAAAAATTTTAAATATTTATTAGTTGACATTTTTGTTAAAATTTGTCCAGTGAGATTTTGTCCTCGGGAGATTTTGTCCTGATACCAACACATACATACAATGGGCTTCTTTCAGCTTTTGTCTACCAAATCCACTCACAAGACTTTGGTTGGCCCAAGGCTATAGTAGAAAACACTTGCCCAAGGTGCTACACAGTGGGACTGAACCCAGAACTATGAGGTTGGGAAGCAAACAGCTCACCATGCAACTATACCTGTACTGTTAGTTTACATTCTCACTAGGAAATGGGACAGTTGGATCATTGTTAATACTAAAACCTTTCCTGGAGAGGAATATACAGCCTAACCTAGATTAGAGGCCAGTGAATTCAGAGTTAAAGCTCGGTACATCTAGAAACAGAAGATGATATGAAGAAGGAAGGTACGGAAGCTAAAAGACTACACATTTGGGAATAATCTTAGGAATATGACAGTTAGGAAGAGGATTTAGATACAAGGAGAAAAGATGACAACTAGGAATTTCTCTGAAATAACTTGCTTAGGGCTACCAATCCAACATTTGGCTGAGACTTTGGCCCAGCTAAACCAAAGGTGATGTGTTGGTGGAATGTCACCATTAATTGAGTAATAAAGATCTAAGAGGTAGGTTTGAATAATCTGTAAAGAAGGTGATAGTAGGGAGTGTTATCAAAAAGCAAGAAGGTCAGCTGGGCAAGGATATACTTGGCTATAGGTGAGGCAGAAGGGAAGGGATTTGTCCTGCAATTCAGAGGTGTGTAAAGGGTTCAGGATTTTGAGATGCCATTGGAGAGATATATATTCAAAATGACGAAACATACTCAACACCACTGTGAAAGACAAGAAAGTGGCATAGGAGTGCTATTATGAGAGGCTATTGAAAATGAAGAAAGCATGATATAAAGAAGGACTACCACATGCTGACCCTACTGAAGGTCAGTTTACAGGACTCAATAATATTCTCTTCAGCCCATCTAACTTATTTCCATGGGGGGAAAACTCTTGTATTCCTCCTGTGTTCTAAGGGGCCCTCAATCACATCTTAAGCAGCTGCACCAAGGCACTGAGTGAGATATATCATCACACAGAAACATGATTAAGTCCTGAAGACCATCCTTGAGGCAATCAACTAGGGGATTAGCAACAGCAAAAATATCAGCACTACAGCCAGAAGTACAGGACTGGGTAATGGAAGTTGATCAGGAGAAACAGTTGAAATGTTCAGCACATATCACACAGACGTTGCAGAGACCAGATATCATGCTGGTTTTTTAAGTAATAAAGCAGCTAGTGCTATTGGAGTTAACTATGTGAAAAGCAGGGGTTGATGGAGGAGTGTCACAAGAATGGGTGAAGAGCAAGTTGTTTGTCAGTGAAGGTTAGCAGTTGATGGTTAGTAGGTTGTACTCTTAGTAGGAACTATAGCAAACTCCAGGCATTTCAGGAGCTTACAGAAGAACTATCAAGAACAATGTAAAGTTGACGAGAAAGAATCTAGATGGTTCTTGCTGCAAAGAGGTGACTGGTGGGATCAGCAGAATGCCACTTCAATACAGATCTAGGTTTGTTCAGCCTAGATTGAGTTACCTGGAAGAGGGTATGAGCTGTAAGACTTAAAACAACCAGTAATTCCATGATACAACACTGACAAAATGTCTAAGTATTGTACCTATAGATGCATGTTGAACTGAAATACATACATTTATTATAATGGCATGCCATTGGTTATGACAATGAGTCTTCCAGTTGATCTGATCAACAAAACAGCTAGCTTGTGAAATTGATATGCAGGTGGACGAGCATTCCACAGACATGCGTACCCTTCGCGTAGTTCTGAGGGAAATTCAATCTGACAAGAATGTGACAAGACTGGACCCTTTGAATTACAGGTACAACTAATTTTTGCCAGCTGAGTGAACTAAAGCAACATGAAATAAAGAGTCTTGCTCAAGGTCACAATGTGCCACCAGGAATCAAACTCTTGACCACGCATCATAAGCTGAATACCCTAACAACTAAGCTATGTTTCTACATACATAAGTATATACACATATACGAGGGGAAGCAGAAAATGAAGTGTTTTACTCAAGACAGCAACATACCACCTGGTCTGGGAATCAAAACCATGATCTCATGATTGTGAGTGTAAAACCCTAGTTACAAGGCCACATGCCTTCACAGGTTGATAGATAGAACAGAAGAAAAACTCAGGTTTAGGTTACCTTGTACCCCACGTTGCTTGGAATAAAAGGTTTAAGGGGTTTCAAAGGCTTCCGCTTCTCATCAATGCTTTTGGGTTTTGATAGGGTAATACCTGATGGTACTTTAAAAGGGTTAACTGTAAAATACTCCTCTGGATGCATGTTTAACCTGAAAGGTCCATTCTTCATTAATGTCTTGTGATGCTTATATTCTTTCTGAAAGAGAATTAAAAAAATAGATAAATAAAAAGAACAATATTGAGCATCAAACTATAATTAACTAATTTGAATTTATTTTAGATTTCTAATAAATTCTGTTTTGCATAAATAGTAATTATCTAATCATACAGTCAACAAATGTATTTTTAGTGTATATTTAGCCCAGCTATTACAGCTAAGTCTACCTAGTCAGTCATTGGTTAGCATTTGTCACATGTATATCATTGTTTTGTTTGCCAATGTGTAGCTTGTAGCAAACACATACTTCATTGATAGAGTTTGCTCAGTCTCATCACTGACTGGCACAAGATGTATACCAGGTATCTTTAATTGGTTATTTGTTTCACTGTGCTTCCCTACCATTACTCTTTCTCTCTCTCTCTCTCTCTCTCTAATTACATTAGCAATGTAATAAGGGAGGGTATCATGTTGGAATTATGTGTATTAGATCCTTGCTTAACACCGACATTTTTGTATTGCTGACTATCACTCTTTTTTCCCCATTAAGCCATTCAATAGTGACATCCTCTTGCCATCACCCATCTTCAATGCTATCCATCACTCTGTCATACTACTTCCTTCTCTATTATTCATTGTTGACAATCATCACTATCTCTCTCCCATAACACTCTTTACCATGCACCTTCTCACCATCACTTTCTCTCATTTCCAGCACTGTGTCTTCTATCACCCAATCTCCCTATTATCACTCTCTTTACCCCTCATTACATAACTCATGCTATTTCCATTGAATATCCTTACCAGCAACTATTATGCAGCAGTCTATCACTGTCTCTCTTCCTTTATTCTCTCTCATGTCACCCTCTCACTCCTGTGTACCTCTGTGCAGTGGCAAACTGGCCAGGTTGCCAGCTTGCCCGATGGCATGTGGGCCCCTGCACCATTAGAATCCATATATATGGGAGCCCATGTTAGTATCTAAGGAGCCCATCCTTTCAAATTTGAGAATTTTTTATTCACTCCTGGAAGAATGCGTCAATTATGTCAGCTTGGCTGTGTTTATAAACAGTTGAAAAGAATACTTTTAACAAAAAAAAAAAGAAATTAACTGATAGCACTGTAGTTGTGGGTGAGCCCCCTTGTAGTCGCAGGTAGGATCCCCACACCCACACCCTATTTTTCTAACCAGGTCCAACACGCATATTCTTGTTACTTGTGAGTCTATCCTAGCACTACACCATCTCTCTTCTACTCTCTCTTACACTTTTGACACTACTCTCTCTCTCTCCTTTTCTTGTTTTTCTTCTGACTAGGTAACCAAGTATCACCTTTACATTAGCACACTTGTCTCTGGTCTCTTTCTTGTACCTTTCTCTTGCTCTCTATCTCTTCTCTCTCTCTCTCTCTCTCTCACTGGGTAACCATGTACCTCCTCTATAGCAAGACACCTATTTCTGTCTTTCTATTTGTCTGTTACACTTTTCATCATTTGATACTGGTTCACCTACACTAATGCCCCCTTAGTTGTGGCAAGACACCTGCTTCTGTCTCTCTGTCACACTCTAACCTTTCATCTTCTGACACAAGTTTCCCTCCTCAAACGCCCCCTTCCCCTCTCATAATTTCTTGTCTTGTGATGAGTTACTTGGTTACCCTGTCAGTGCTGGTGTCACATTAAAAGCAGCCAGCCCACATTGTAAAGTGGTTGGCATTTGGAAGGGCATCCAGCTGCAATAATCATGCTAAAACTAACTTTGCCTGTGCTAGTGTTACATAAAATGCACTAACTGCACTCTGTGGAGTGGTTGGTGTTAGAAAGGGTATCCAACCATAAAATCCCTGCCAAAATAGCCACAGTAGCCAAGGGTCGTTTTTCTACCTTGCCAGCTCCTGTTATCCATCCTACCCATGGAAGATAGATGTTAAACAATGATGATGATGATGTATATGTAGGTCATTTTTCAGTTTTATTTCAAGATTTCTTGCCAACAGAGCAGGAGTCGGTTTCTAACCTAGATCCAAGGCTCCTTCATTGGAATTTCAACATCAACAACAGAGTATTTTTGTATGCATGTATGTATACATGCAGATTTGTATGTTTTGTTTTATGTATATCTTCTCATGCATATATTTGCATATCTAGACGTGCATATATGCATACTTAAGTGATAAACTTCAAGAAAGTTTTACAGATTTTAACAGTTCGAATGAGGGATTGGATCTGTAGTCTTCGAATCAACTTTCTCCTTTCTGGTTTTGGGAAGCCTAATTTCTCAAAAGTGGTATTTAAGCAGTGTGTTACATATCTTAGTGCCCCAATAATTACAGGTATAAACCTGAACTCGTAATCTGGATAGAATAACTGCAGATTTCTCAATAATTCAGCATAGGTATTCTCTTTTTCACTGATCTTCAGATGTATGTATGTGTATGTATGCATGCATGTATTATGTATGTATGTATGCATGCATTCATTCATACATGCATGTATGTATGTACGTAGGATAGGCTTCTTTCAGTTTCCACCTACCAAATTCACTCATAGGGTTTTGGTCAGCTCAGAACAATGGTAGAAGACACTTCCCTAGGGTCCCACACAAGAGATGGATGAGGAAGGGGGCTTTCTGTGTAAAAAAAACAAACAAACAGAAGATGAGAGTCTGGACTCTAAAAATCAATCTTGCTTGTTATTCTTTTTTTTTGATTTGAAAAGTTTTGAGAGTAAACCTGCTCTAAATAGGAATGTTCAACTGTTTATTTGTGTAGTATAACCAGATCACTTCCAATACTAACCATATAGTCATCTTTACATTCTGAGATAGGATCAGACAAATACTTTGGATAAGGATTGAGTGTAACCTCAGCATAGCTAAAAAAGAGAAAATATATGATATATATTATATATATAAACTGACAGGAAGATACACACACACACACACACACATTTAAGCAAGATTATATATAAATAAAATAACAGAAATCAAACACCGAAGATGCAAAGAGCAACTTGCCATCCCCCCTCCCCCAACCCTAACTCTCCCCTGATATAAATATTCCCAGCACTCTTCTACATCACCCTTGGCCTGAACAGCCACCCTCAGGCACCAGCACCCTTCGCACTCATCTAGATGAAGAGGCTCAATCACTGGCTACAGATCTGCTACTTGAATACAAGTTAATGCCGACAATATACCTAGAGTTCTTTTTATCATACTCACCTGATGAAATGCATCTGCCAGTATTGCTGAATAGTAGTAATTAACACACTTTGTTGTTTGTAATACATCCAATCATGAACAGCTGATAGTGAGGTATCAAAACAATTGTAATAAAGTATGATCAATCCATTTTCTCTTTATAAACTCTATGAATATTTACAGATTTCCACATGTACATCCAGTGAAAGGCTATCTCCAGAAAACTGGAAAATGCAGAAATCCAGGACACTTCTAGTTCCAAGCTCACTGGATAATTGGTCTAGCATTGTATTGGGTTGTCACATAAGTTTGTTTGTTTGTTTTTTTTCTATTTATTTTAATCCTTTCAAATGTTATTTAAATTACCATGAAAAATATTCTAACATAGTGTTTTATGATCTTTTTTTAGCAGCTCTATTTTTCCCCATACAACTTTTGGTTATCATTTTTGAAATTTGAATAAATTTTACTTTATTTCAGAAATATGATCTGGGATGTGAATAAGAAAAAAAGAATTGAAAGAATTTATCTGGCAATCCAGTGTATCTAAATTTGTAGAACTATGCAAGCCATTCAAGCAGAGATTAATAATTAAATGAATATTTTCATTGTACTATTTTCTTTTTCTTTTTAGCACCATTCTTCCTCTAGAACTTTTATTTATCATTTTTGATATTTGAATAAGTTTTACCTTATTGCAAAAATATGATGATAGGGTGTAAAAAGAAAACTTTATCTGTACAGTATAGTACAAGTTATTAATTAAATAAATTCAGAGGAATATTCCCCACTACCAACGTACACAATCCCACACCATTAAGAAAACCAATAACCCTAAAACAACTCTCAGTTGAACAATCAATCATTCATTTAATTTAAAAAAATGCTTATAACTCACCCATATCCTGTGCCTTTTTTGGGTGGATTCGTGAAAATATTTCTTGAAGATGGTTTGAAGGGTGGTGCAGGCTTTGGTGTTGGACTCAGAGCAGGAATTGGACCACCAATTGTTCCATAGTAAGAACCAACTCCACAACTGAAGCAAATGATATGTGGTAATAATAAACGTCTAATTAATAACAGAAACTGATCTAAGGGAAATTACTCTAGACAGCCAATATCGATTTCGAAAATTCAGGTTGGTAGTTAATAGAATTATTTCCATTGTTCCGTAAAATTTCCTAGTGTTGTGTAGAAAATAGCTTCACAACCAAATGGTTCTGGGTTCAGTACTACGATGTGATACCTTCAGCAAGCGTCTTCTACTATAACCCCGGCCTGACCAAAACTTTATGAGAGGATCTGATAAATAGATGCTGAAAGAAGCCTGTCCTATATATATAAAGAATGCAAAAAATGGGACAAGGACGTAACAGGTGGCAACAAAACATCCAGACAGTTAGATGATACAAAAAGGGACAAGAAAATACAAGGACAGGTCATTTTTGTTGTGATGTTGAGAGATTAACAGAGAATGCAGGCAAGGAGGAGGAGGAAGTAAAGCACATTCTCAAAGTAACACAAATAAAATATTACTCACGATGTTTTAAATCCACTACTTGGAATGAATTCCTTTCCCAGGTTTTTCTTAGACTCTTTCTGACTGTATTGGCGTGCCAACCTTACTGGATCACAATAAGCTTCCCCTTCCATGATACGGGAAAATGTATCCGTAAAATAACCAGCTTGTGTAGCAGATATTTTTTTCACACCAGGAACATAAAAATTTTTACCTTTTATGTGTGGACCTTTGAAACAAAAGTAGGATAAAAACAATAATAATAACAATAATAATGATGATGATTTCAAATTTTGGCACAAGGTTAGCAGTTATGTGGGGAGAGGATTAGTCATTTGCATTGACCCCAATTCTCAAATAGTACTTATTTTTATCAACATTGAAAGAAGAGATGCAAACTCAACCTTGGTGGAGTTTGAACTCAGAATGAGAAGAGTTGCAAGAAATACTGCTAAGCATTTTGTCTGACACACTAACGATTTTGCCAGCTCTGCACCTAAATAATGATAATAATAATAATCCTTTCTACTATAGGAAAAAGACCTGAAAATTTTGTGGGATGGTGGGGGGAGGCTAATTGGTTTATTTGACCCCAGTACTTAACTAGTACTTCCTTTACCAACTCCAAAGAAGAAATACCATTAAGCATTTTGTCTGGCATGCTAACAATTCTACCAGCTCACCACTAATTAATATTAATATAATAACAACAACAACAATAATAATGTTGCTGTTGTGTTGAGGAAGAAACATGCCTAGGTACAAGGGAGGAAGAGGCTTCATAACATGAAAGATCTGTGCTGTGAATGAGAAAAACAGTCTGGGATGGTACGTTGAACAGCAGATTGAAGCCTTGCTTGTTGCATGTTTGAAATAGCAACATGATACCTACCAAAAATGTGACACATTCAAAGACATTTAAAAAAACAAGATGAAGAACAAAGATTAAATAACTGGAAAATGAAAACAATGCATAGGTAATACTTCAGATAAATTGAAGGTCATTGACAAGACCAACACTTGGAGGTGGCTAAGAAAAAGTGATCCGAAAGGATGCATTGAGGCATTGATATGCAGCACTCAGGAAGAAGCTCTGAGAACTAATTACACCAAACTCGAAATAGTTAAGAGCAGTGAATTTCCCCTTTGTAGGATGTGTGACAAGAAAAACGAAACAATACCACATGTTGTGAGTGGGTGTAGCAAATTGGCCCCAAAAGAATACAAAAGGTGGCATAATAATGTGGCTAAGTTTGTTCACTGGAGGTTGTGTGAGAAATATAGTCTTTAGAAAAACACAGAAATGGTGTGAACATGAGCCAGAAGACATCACTAAGAATACTGAATATAATATCTTGTGGGATTTTACAATCCAATGTGACTCTCTAATAGATGCTCAACGACCAGACATTGCTGTAGTAAATAAAAGGGAAAAGAAAACTAAGATTATAGATGTTGTTGTACCAGGGGATACAGACGAGCTAGAAAAGGTGAAAAAATACAAGTTACTAAAAGATAAATTTACAAGACAGTGGGCAATGAAGAGAATAACTGTCATCCAGTAGTTGTAGGGGTACTGACAGCACTAACAATGAAGTTTGAGAAATATGTCAGAGAAATTGGAATTGACATGATGGTAGAGCATGCTCAAAAAACTGCTCTACTCGGGACAGTGAAGATTTTGAGATTGATATTTAGGAGTTATATAAAAAATAGCTTCCTTCAGATGTGCCACCACAGCAACAAGTGCCTGAAAATGTAAACATATGGACTGCAATGCCTCTATACAAGAACGGCAAACCTGTGAGTGAAATTTTGATCACATATTAATCACATATGCATTCATTCATATCTATACAAGTACTCTCTATATATGCACATTGCTCTTTCTTCTTGGTCTCTCACTTAAACATCAATAATAATTATAAATACCCAAGAAACATCAGCACATGTCCATGGGCAGTGTTCAGTCAAAAAGAAAATGCTGTAACCCATCTCTTCATGTCACTGCCCAAACAAATAACAAAATAAAAAAAAAAAAGAACGATGGACAGATACTGTGAAATGGTTGATTTATGATTTACACACACTACTATGCAACACTTCTCCCAAAAACATACGGGTATAAACTCATACAGTAAATACCCAATAAATTAAACAAAGCCCACAACATGCACCATAGAAGTCTGATACCCAACAGAAGAAAAGAACCAGCACTGCACAAACAACACACAATACAAAAACTAATACAACAAAGGACTAAAACCAAACCCCACAACATATATATGAATTCGATTAGAGGTTGTGTTAACCTCATGAAAGGATGGTTTCATCCAAGGAAATACTGGTTCACCACCTAGTATTTTGGGGGAATTAATTTCCTAAAAATAATAGGTATATATATATATATATATATATATATATATATATATATATAT
>NC_069004.1:351384-352720 GCF_001194135.2 Octopus bimaculoides
GTGTCTTCTATTATAGCGTCGGGCCGACCAAAGCCTTGTGAGTGGATTTGGTAGACGGAAACTGAAAGAAGCCCGTCGTATATATGTATGTATATGTATGTGTGTGTTTGTGTGTCTGTGTTTGTCCCCCCTAGCATTGCTTGACAACCGATGGTGGTGTGCTTACGTCCCCCGTAACTTAGCGGTTTAGCAAAAGAGATCGATAGAATAAGTACTAGGCTTACAAAGAATAAGCCCTGGGGTCGATTTTCTAAAGGCGGTGCTCCAGCATGGCCGCAGTCAAATGACTGAAACAAGTAAAAGAGAGTAAAGAGAGTATACATACATACATGATGGCCATCCACTCGTGACCGAGGAAGACCATTGCCGACCTTCAGGAACATTGTGCGCTCTAGTACTAACTTACATGAGCCCTGCTCTTGATAAGCACACACGACCGCAGACATTGCAGATTAAGCTTTCCCCATTCACTATACGAGCTGTGCACTTTCGCGCAGCTCGCTTGAGTTCTTCATGCTGGATACGTGCTCTCTCAAAAGTTTTGATCCCCTCCTTAACCTGCTTCCTCCATCTGTGGAGATGACAGGCATTGTTCTCCCAGTCAGTGTCCTGCATATCACAGGCCTTTAATGAGGACTTGACACAGTCCTTAAAGCGCAGCCTTGGCTTCTGCCGGAGTCTCCTTCCATTCACAAGTTCTCCATAGAGCATCTGCTTAGGAATCCTGCTATCCTTTATTCTAATAAAGTGTCCAGTCCAGAGTAACCGATGCTTGTGCACCATCACCTCAATACTCAGGATATCAGCTGTCCTCAGGATCTGTGTGTCTGGAATCCTTGAGGTCCAGCCAACATTGAGAATGTGCCTGAGACATCTCTGATGAAAGCGTTCAAGGACCCTTACCTGACGTTTGTACAGAGTCCATGTTTCACACGAGTAGCGGAGCGACATTAGTACACAAGCACGGTACACAGCAACTTTTGTTTGCCTTGTTATGCCATGCTGGGACCAGACACGAGACTGAAGAGACCGGAAGGAATTAGTTGCTCTCTGCAACCTGAAACATATTTCCTCATCCAGGGAGCAAGAATGGCTGAGTGTGCTACCCAGGTAGACAAACTTGTCTACTACCTTCAGAATTGTTCCTTCAACCAAGATAGCTGGTTTCACATATGGATTTCCTGGTGCAGGCTGGAACATTATAACAGTCTTGTCCAGGCTAATGCTAAGTCCAAATGCCTTGCAAGAAGCAGAAATACAATTCATGAGTATTTGCATGTCATCCACTGTATGAGTGACCAAGTCACAGTCATCTGCATAAAGGAGGTCACGAATA
>NC_069004.1:361777-362510 GCF_001194135.2 Octopus bimaculoides
ATATATATATATATATATATACACATACATACATACACACACAATCTTTTCACCATCTTTACTGAGCATTAAGCTAATAAATTTCATGTATACGCCTTTTGATTTTTTTAATGTTCAATTTGACTCTGTGTGTGAGTGTTTGTGTATGTGTGTGTGTGTGTGCGCGCATGCGTGTGTGTGCATGTACTCCTAAATATTTGTGTGCATACACACACATATGACAAAGAGAGAGAGAGAGAGAGAGAGATGCAGAAATTTCTGGAACACTCACCAGGTCTCTGTTCGTTGTACGTATCACCAATAGTGATGTAGCTCATTTCGGAGAACAAACCGATTCTGTCCATATCCATGACGAAAAGAATTTTAGCGGAAACGGTCTTCTACAAGCAGGTTTTTTTCTTTTTCCTAGTAATGCTAACCTCAAAAATTGGGACAGGCGCAATCGATGACATAAAAGCAAAAAACATATATTACAAAACTTTTTCTTTCTTTTTATTTTTTTGTTGTTTAGTCTTTTTCAGTTTTCTGTGATTTCTTTTATAAACTCTCCTTGTGATTTGAAATCGAAATGTCCTGTCCGGTCTCCGTCACATGTGTTATTGTTTTGGCAGTTACCAAGGAGTAGAATGGCAATCTAGAAAGTTGGAGTGACACTTATATACGTGTATAAACAAATCTGTGTGAGTGCATATAACATACATACATACATACATGCGTACACACACACACATAT
>NC_069004.1:362520-363498 GCF_001194135.2 Octopus bimaculoides
GTGTGAGGAACAAGAAAGAAGCAACGAGGAAAATAATGATAGCTGCGAGTCAAAAGGTGTAAAAGTTATGATAACTCTTACAACAAAATATTACAAAATTTTATGTTACTGTATTACTGAATTTCACTTGACAGCAACCGTATTTCTATCCCTTCCTCACTTTATTCCTCTCCCTATGGCAATCTAATTTTACTACACTTCCTCTTTCTTTCAATCTATTTTCGCGTCTCCTCTCTATTGTGTTTATACACTTCCTATCTGTACTGTTGCCTTTCGTCTATAAGTTTCTTTTGTTTCTTTTCTATCTCATTTTCAGTCTCTCTTTCTTTCTCTTTCCCCCTCCGTCTCTCTCATTCTTACTCTCTTTCTATGTCTCTTAATCTTCCCTTCCACTGTCTTTCTTATCTGTTTCTTTTTCTTTCTATTAGTCTCGATTTCTGTTAACATACTCTTCACTTTATCTATCGAGTTGTTGTTTATCGTATTGATTCACTATACTTTCCCCTTCGCCTTATTGGCGCGAAACTGTGTTTTATGTCGTCAGAGCTGAAAGTATTTTCCTCGAGGATTTCTTCTGAATGTAATTCCTTCTTTTCATTGCTTCTTCTATTTGTTTTGCAAAGAAATTTATTTCTTGCGTGCTTCTGTTGTCTTGGTAACATAGCAAATCTACAAAACTTCTCGCTGAAGAATAATACAGAGGAAGAGAGAATCACACATACACACACATACACACACACACACACACACACACACATTCTCTCTCTCTCTCTCTCTCTTTCTCCCCCTCTCTCTCTCTCTCACAAAAGAGGAAGACAAGTACATAGATGTGAGAGAAAACAAATTGAGGAAAGGAAACGGAAATGTAGAATGTAAGAGAAAAAGGGAGTCAGGGGCCGTAGGAAGAAATTGTGGTTAGGGTAAGGACGAAAAATATGCATAGATGCATAAATACATGTTTGTGTGTGTGTGTGTATA
>NC_069004.1:363882-364590 GCF_001194135.2 Octopus bimaculoides
TATATATATATTGTTAGTGTATCATATCTCGCTATCTAAAAGTCATCTCCTCCCCACCTCTCTGTAGAAAAAAAAATAATAATAAATAACAGAAATGGGGTGCGGTCCATGTCCTTTACCCACCGCCTGAGAATCTAGATCATTTGAAGCACATTTGTAGAAAATTTCATTAAAAAATATCAATTTTTCTGGAAGATATGTGGAAAATAATTCGGGAGGTGGGTACACATCAATAAGAATGCCAATACACACACGCACACACACAAACACAGATATGCACATATAGGCGTAGGAGTGGCTGTATGTAAGTAGCTTGCTTACCAACCACATGGTTCTGGGTTCTATCCCACTGCGTGACACTTTGGGCAAGTGTTTTCTACTATAGCCTTGGGCCGACCAAGTCCTTGTGAGTGGATTTGGTAGACGGAAACTGAAAGAAGCCCGCCGTATATATGTGTATATATATATATGCGTGTGATTCGGCCAAAGAGACCGATGGAATCAGTACTAGGCTTACAAAGAATAAGTCCTGGGGTCGATTTTCTCGACTAAAGGCGGTGCTCCAGCATGGCCGCAGTCAAATGACTGAAAGTAATAAAAGGAAAAACACCCCTCCCCTCCTACTAAAACAGCTGACATAAAAAAGCATCTAAACAGAAAACACATGCTAGAAACAGCAGCTGGAAACTGAAAGAAGCCCATCGTATA
>NC_069004.1:364650-370869 GCF_001194135.2 Octopus bimaculoides
ATTTATATAAGGGCATTACTACAGAATAATGCCACACACTAGACTTCCCAAATAAACACATTTTATTACCGAATGCGAGAAAAAGCAACTCTTAAAAAAACCAACCTTTTTTTTAAAAAATGAACTCAACTATACATCGACCAATTTCACGATTACCAGAATGAAATCTAGCATTTGGTCGTCAGTATGGTACGGTCTGATAAAATTCTTGTAAAAGGTTTTTATCCCATTATTGAATATATATATATATATATATATACGTGTGTGTGTCTGTGTGTATTTGTTCCCCCACTATCGCTTCACAACCGATATTAGTGTGTCTACGTCCCCGTAACTTTAGCGGTTCGGCAAAACAGAGCGATAAAAGAACAAACGTAAGTACGTACTAACGAACTTACCGACCCACGAACAAGCGTACGTGCGTACGCAGGAAGGAACGAAAGAAAGGACGAACGAGCAAACGAAAACGTACGAACGATTGAATGAAAAATCGAACGTACGTACGTAGGAACGAGCGTACGTACGTAAGTATGTACATAGGCAAGAAATATCAAACGAACGTACGCACGCACAAACGAACGAACGTATGAACGATCGAACAAACGTACGAAAAAACGATCGAACGAACGTACGTACATATGTCTATACGTATGAACGAACGTATATTCGTACGTACATATGAATGAACGTACGAACAAACAAAGGAACGTACGTAAGTACGAAAAAAACCGAACGAACAAAGAAATGAACGTTCGTATATACGAACGAAAGAACGATCGAAAGTACGAACGAACGTACGTAAGTAGGTACATATGTACGTACGAACAAACTAACGTACGTACAGATAAACGAAGGAACAAACGAACGAACGAATAGACGAAGGTGCGTACATACAACCTACGTGCGAAAGAATGAACTAACGAACGTACGTAGTATGTACATAAGAACGTGCGAACGAAAGAAAGACCGTACGAACGAACGATAGAACGAATGAACGTACGTAAGTACGTACGAACGAACGTACCTACGTAAGTACGAAAGAACGAACGTAACTGCTTACGTCCGTTCGTACGATCTAATGTATGTACGAACAAATAAACGTACGTAAGTACGTACGAACGAAAGGAATGAACGAAATAAAATCGAACGAACAATTTTCCGAACAAATGTACGTACATACATATGAACAAGCGTACGTACGTACGCAGGAACGAACGAAAGTACGTAAATACGTACGTACGAAAGAACGAACGTACGTACGTAGGTACCTACGTACGAACGAAAGAACTAACGAACGTATGTACATACGTACGTACGTACGAAGGAAAGAACGATTGAACGAACGAACGTACGAAAACAAAACGAACAAAGAAATGAATGTACGAAAGATCGATCGAATGTACGTACGAACGAACGTACGTAAGTAGGTATATATGTACGTACGTATGAACGAACGAACAAACTAACGTACGTACGAACGAACGATAGAACGAAAGAACGTAAGAAAGAACGAATGATCGATCGAACGGACGAAGGAACGTACGTACGTAGGTTTGTACGTCGGCACGAGATATCGAACGAACAAGCGAATGAACGTACGTACGAACGAGCGAACGAACAAAATGCACGAACGTACGTAGGTCCGAACGAACGAAACTATGTACGAACGAACGAAAGAATGAACGTACGTAAGTACGTATGAACGATCGAAAGAACGAACAAACGAAAGAACTAGTGAACGAACGTATCTGCGTACGAACGTACCTTACGTCCATACGTACGAATGAACGAACGTACGTACGTACGTAAGAATGACTGATCGAACGAACATACGTACGTACGAATGAGCGAACGAATTAAATGAACGGACTAACGAACGAACGTTCGTATGTTCGTACGTACATATGTATGAATGAACGAACGAAAGAACTAACGAGGGAACGAACGAACGTATGTACGTACGTAAGTACGTACGAACGAACGAACGTGCGTACATACGTCCGTATGTAAGAACGGGCGAACGAAGGTACGTACATACAACGAACGTACGTACGAGCGAAAGAACGAACGTGCGTACGAACGAACGTACGTCCGAACGTAGGTACGTACGAACGTACGTAGTACGTACATAAGAACGAACGAACGTACGCACGTGCGAACGGAAGAAAAATCGAACAAACGAACATACGTACGAACGAACGTACGTACATAAATCTGTACGTAGGAACGAGCGAACGAACGAAATTATGGAGCGAACGAAAGAACGAACGTATATACGTAAGAATGAACGTACGTACGTACGAAAGTAAGAACGTAATTACGTACGTACGTACGAACGAAAGAAAGAACGTACATACGTACGAAAGTACGAACGTAATTACGTACGTACGAACGAATGAACGAACGAACGTACGTACGTACGAACGAACGAACGAAAGAACGATCGAACGAACGAACGTAAGTACGAACGTACGCACGTACGTACGTAGGAACGAACGAACGAATGAACGAGCGAACGAACGTACGCACGTATGTACGTACGTATGTACGTACGTACGAAACAACGAACGAACGAATGAAAGAACGTACGTACGTGCGTACGAACAAACGAACGAACGAATAAACGAAAGAAGGAACGAACTATCGAACAAACGAATTAACGAACAAACGTAGGTACATACGTACGAACTAACGAACAACCGTACGTACGAAGGAACAAACGAACGAACGAACGTACGTATGTATGTAGGAACGAACGAACAATTGAACGAACCAACAAACGAAAGAAGTAACGAACGAAGGAACAAAAGAACGAACTAACGAACGAAAGTACGAACAAACGAACGAAAGAACTAACGAATGAGGGAACGAACGAACGTCCGAACTATGTACGTACGTAAGAACGAACGAACAAACGATCGAACAAACGAACAAAGAAACGGACGAACGTAAGTAGGTACATATGTACGTACGAACAAACTAACGAAGGAACGAACGAAATAATGTACGTACAAAGGAATGAACATACGTAAGTACGAACTCACGTACGTACGAAATAACGAATTTACTAACGAACGTAAGTACTTACAATGAACAAACGAATGAACGTACGTACGCAAGTACGAACGAACGAACTTACGATCGAACGAACTTACGTACGTATCTATGGACGATCGAAAGAACAAAAGAACGAACGTTCCTTACGTCCGTACGTACGTAAAAATGACTGATCGATCGAACAAATGTAAGTACGAACGAACTTACCGACCTACGTACGAACGTATGTACGTACGTATATACGAACTAACGAACCAGCGAAAGAATTAACGAAGGAATGAACGAATTACCGAACAAATGTACGTACGAACAAGCGTACGTACGTACGCAGGAACGAACGAAAGTAGTAAATAGTACGAACGAGCGAACAAACGTAAGTACATACTAACGAACTTACCGACCTACGGACGTGCGTACGTATATACGAACGAACGAACAAAAGAATTAACGAAGGAATGAACGGAAGAAAAATCGAACGAACGAATTACCGAACAAATGTACGTACGTACGAACAAGCATACGTACGTACGCAGGAACGAACGAAAGCATGTAAATACGTACGTACGAACGACCTAAAGAATGAACGTACGTACGAACGAACGTATGTACGTACGAACGAACATATATACGTACGAACGAAAAAATGAACAAACGATCGAATGAACGAACGTACGTAAGTAGGTACGTACGTATGAACGAACGAACAAACTAACGAACGTAAGTACGTACGAATGATCAATCCAACGTATGTACGTAGGTTTGTACGTCGGCACGAAATATCGAACGAAGGAACGAACGTACGTGCGAGCGAACGAAAGAATGAACGTACGTACGAACGTAAGTAAATACGAAAGAACGAAGGTACGTACGTATGTACGAACGAACAAACGAAAGTGCGAACGATCGTACGTACGTACGTACGTACGTACGGAAGAACGAAACAAACGAACGAAGGTACATACGAAAGAAAGGAAGAACGAGCAAACGAAAACGTACGAACGAACGAATGAAAAATCGAACGAATGAAAAATCGAACGAATGAAAAATCGAACGTACGTACGAAGGAACGAATAGCACGAACGTACGTACGTATGTACATAGGCAAGAAATATCAAACGAACGTACGCACACACAAACGTATGAACGATCGAACAAACTTACGTACGAATGAACGAACAAACGAATGAACGTACGAAAGAACGATCGAACGAACGTACGTACATAGTCTATACGTATGAACGAACGAATGGAACAAACGTATGTTCGTACGTACATATTTATGAATGAACGAACGTACGTATGTTCGTACGCACATATGTATGAATAAACGAAGGAATGTACGTAAGTACGTACGAACGAACGATCGAACAAACGTACGAACGAACAAAGGAACGGACGAACGTACGTAAGTACGTAAAAAAAAACGAGCGAACAAAGAAATGAACGTATGTATGTACGAACAAAAGAACGATCGAAAGTACGAATGAACGTTCGTATGTATGTACGTACGAACAGACGTACGTAAGTAGGTACATATGTACGTACGTACGAACGAAAGAAAGAAAGATCAACGAATAGACGAAGGTACGTACATACAACCTAAGTGAGAACGAATGAAAGAATGAACTAACGAACGAACGTACGAGGTACGTACATAAGAACGTGCGTACGAACGAACGTGCGTGCGAACAAACTACGTACGAACAAACGATAGAACGAATGAATGTACGTACGTACGTAAGTAAGTACGTACGAACGAACGTACGTACGAAAGAAAGAACGTAACTGCTTACGTCCGTTCGTACGAACAAACGAACCAATGTATGTACGAAAGAACGTAAGAACGAACTAACAAATGAACGTACGTAAGTGCGAACGAACTCACGTACGTGCGTACGTACAAAATAACGAACGAACGAACGAAGAAACCTGACGAACATATGTACATACGTACGTACGAATGAACTTACATACGAATGAACGATCGAAAGAACGAACTTACGTACGTACGTACGTACCGAAGAATAAATGATCAAACGAACATACGTATGTACGAACGATCGAACAAACGTAAGTACGTACGAACGAACGAACAAAGAAATGAACGTACGTATGTACGAACGAACAGACGAACGAAAGAACGATCGAAAGTGCGAAAGAACGAACGATCGAATGAACGAACGTACGTATGTACGTACGAACGAACGCACGTAAATAGGTACATATGTACATACGTACGTACGTATGAACGAACGAACAAACTAACGAACGTACGTACGAACGAACGAACGATTGAACGAAAGAACGTACGTACATACGAAAAAACAAACGAACGAATGAACGAACGTACGTACGTACAAACGAAAGATCGATCAAACGGACGAAGGAACGAACGAACGTACGTACCTAGGTTTGTACGTCGGCACGAGATATGGAACGAACAAATGAACGAATGAACGAACAAGCGAATGAACGTCCGAAAGAACGAAGGAACATACGTACGCACAAAGGAACGAACGTACGTAAGTACGTACGAACAAACGAACGTACGTACGAACGAGCGAACGACAAAAATGAAGGAACGGACGTACGTCCGAAAGAACGTACGAACGAACGAAACTATGTACGTACGTACGAACGAAAGAACGTACATACGTACGAACGAACTAACGTACATACGTTACGAACAAAGGAACGAACGAAAGAATGAACGGACGTAAGTACGTACGAACGAAGGAACGAACGTACGCAAGTAAGTACGTACGAACGAACAATCGAAAGAACGAACATGCGTACGTACGAAGGGACGAACATACGTACGTATGTACGAAAGAATCTAACATACGTACGTACCTATGTACGTACGAACGAACGAACGAACGAACGAAGGTGCGAACGTACGAACGATCGTACGCACGTAAAGAAGAACGAAACAAACGAACGAAGAACAAACGATCGAACGAAACAAACGAACGAAGAACAAACGATCGAACGAAACAAACAAACGAACGAACGAGCAAACGAAAGAACGTACGTACGTACGAGTGAACGAACGAACGAACGAAAGAACGAATGAACAAACGAACGAACGAATGAAAATCGAAAATACATACGTACGTACGTAGAAACGAACGATAGAACGTACGTACGTAAGTATATACA
>NC_069004.1:371117-374453 GCF_001194135.2 Octopus bimaculoides
ATACGTACGTACGTAGAAACGAACGATAGAACGTACGTACGTAAGTATATACATAGGCAAAAAATATCAAACGAACTTACGCACGCACAAACGAATGAACGAACGTACAAACGTACGAAGGAACGAACGATCGAACGAAACAAACAAACGAAAGAACGAACGAAAGAACGATCGAGCAAACGAAAGAACGTACGTACGTACGAACGAATGAATGAAAAATCGAACGTATATACGTACGTACGTAGGAACGAACGAACGAACGACGCACTCACAAACGAACGAACGAATGAACGTATGTACGTACGATGGAACGAATGAACGTAGGTACGTAAGTACGTACGTGCGTACGTACGAACGATGGAACGAACGAACGTACGAAAAAACGATCAAACGAAGGAACGTACGTACATGCGTCTATACGTATGAACGAAAGAACGAACGAACGTACGTACGTACGAATGAACGTACGTACGTACGCACGTACGAACGAACGAACGAAACGAGCGAACGAACGAACAAACGACATAACGTTTGAACGAACGAACGAACAAACGTGCGAACAAAGAAACGGACAAACGTATTTACATACGTACGAACGAAAGAAAGAACGAACGAACGTACGTACGCAAAAAAAACAACAACGAACAAAGAAATGAACGTACGTATGTACGATCGAACAAACGAACGAACAAACTAACGCACGTACGTACGAACGAACGAACAAATGAACGTACGTAAGTACGAACGAACTCACGTACGTGCGTACGTACGTACGAAATTACGAACGATCGAACGAACAAAACAACGTACGTACGTACGAACGAACGTACCTACGTAAGTACGATTGAACGAAGTACGTACGTACGTAAGAACGAACGAAGTACGTACGTAAGTACGTACGATCGAACGAACGTACATACGTACGAACGAACTTACCGACCTGAGTACGAACGAATGCACGTACGTAAGTACGTATATACGAACATACGTACGTGCAAACGAACGAAAGAATTAACGAAGGAATGAACGAAAGAAAATCCAACGAACAATTTTCCGAACAAATGTACGTACATACGTACGAACAAGCGTACGTAAGTACGCAGGAACGAACGAAAGTACGTAAATACGTACGTAGAAACGAACGAAAGATCGAAAGAACGAACATACGTGCGTAGGTACCTACGGACGAACGAACGAACTAACGAACGAACGTCCGTACGTATGTACGTACGATCGAACGAACGAACGAACGAACAAAGAAACGCAAGAACGTATGTACATACGTACGTACGAACGTAAGAACGATTGAACGAACGAACGTACGAAAACAAAACGAACGAACAAAGAAATGAATGGACGAAAGAACGATCGAAAGTACGAATGAACGAATGTACGTACGAACGAACGTACGTAAATAGGTACATATGTATGTAAGTACGTACGTATGAGCAAACGAACAAACTAACGAAGGTACGTAGGAACGAACGAACGATTGAGCGAAAGAACGTACGTAAGTACGAAAGAACAAACGAACGAATGATCAATCGAACGGACGAAGGAACGTACGTACGTAGGTTTGTACGTCGGCACGAGATATCGAACGAACGTACGTAAGTACGAACAAACGAACGAAAGAACTATCGAAAGTAGGAACGAACGAACGATCAAACGAGCGAATGAACGAACGTTCGTATGGATGTACGTACGAACGAACGAACGTACGTAAGTAGGTACATATGTATGTACGTACGCACGTACAAACGAACGAACAAACGAACAAATTAACGAACGTACGCACGTACGTACGGACGTACGAACGAACGATTGAACGAAAGAACGAACGTACGTAAGAACGAACGAACAAGCGAACGAACGAAGGAACAAACGAACGAAAGAACGAACGTAGGTACGTAGGAAGGAACGAATGAAATTACGTACGTCCGTAGTACGTACGTAAGAACGAACAAACGAACGAACGTACGTACGAACAAAAGAAAGGTCGAACGAACAGATAACGGAACGTACGTACGAACGAGCGAATGAAGGAACATGCGTACATACGTCCGTACGTACGAACGAACGAACGACCGAAGGTACGTACATACAACGAACGGATGAACGTACGTACGTACGAACGAACGAGCAATAGAATGAACTAACGAATGAACGTACTTAGGAACGTGCGTACGTACGTACGAACGAACGAACTAACGTACGTACGTAAGAACGAACGAAATTAAGGAACGAATGAACGAAAGAAAGAACGAACGAACGAATGAACGAACGAATGAAAGAACAAAGAAACGAATGAACGTACGTACTTACGTATGAACGAAAGAACGAACGTATGTGCGAAAGTACGAACGAACGAAGGTACGTACGTGCGTACGTAAGTACGAACAAACGAACGTAATTACGTACGTACGAAAGAACGTACGTACGAACGAACGAACGAACGTACAAACGTCCGTATGTACGTACCAACGAAGGAACGAACGAACGAACATACGCACGTAGGAACGAACGAACGAACGAATGTACGCACATATGTACGTTCGTACGAAACAACGAACAAACGAATGAAAGTACGTAATTACGTACGTACGAAAAAAAGAACGAAAGAATTAACGAACGAACGAATGAACGAAAGAAGGACGAACGATCGAACAAACGAATTAACTAACAAATGTAAGTACATACGTACGAACAAACGAACTAACGAAAAAACGAGCGAACGAAAGAACTAACAAACGAACGAACGAACGAACGAACGTACGTACGTGCGTACGTACGAAAGAGCGAACAAACGAACGAAAGAACGAAACAACGAACAAACGAACGTACGTTTGTACTTATTTTCATACGTACGAATGAACGAATGAACGAAAGAACGAAAGAAAAATCGAAAGTACGAATGAACGGACAAACGAACGATCCAATGAACGAATGAACAAACGTACGTAAGTAGGTACATATGTACGTGCGTACGTACGAACGAACGGACAAACAAACAAACTAACGAACGTACTCTCGTACCTACGAACGAACGAACGGACGTACGGACGGACGTACGGACGGACGTACGGACGGACGTACGTACGTACGACCGAACGAACAAACGAACGAACGAAGGAACAAACGAAAGAACGAACGTACATATACACCACCACTACCTCCACCGCCTTCATACACCACCACCACCACCGCACTCTTACAACACCACCACCACCTCCGCCGCCCTCATACACCACCACCAGCACCTCCGCCGCCCTCTTAAACCACCACCACCTCCTCAGCCGCCCTCTTAAACCACCACTACGTCCACCGCCCTCTTAT
>NC_069004.1:376051-376369 GCF_001194135.2 Octopus bimaculoides
CCCGCAGGGAACGACAATTTACTCTCCGCAAACGCAGGCAACGACGATTTACTCTCCGCGCTTGCAGGGAACGACGATTTACTCTCCGTACATGCAGAGAACGACAATTTACTCTCCGCACACGCAAAGAACGACAATTTACTCTCCTCAGTCGCAGAAAACAAAAATTTACTCTGCGCACCCGCAGGGAACGACAATTTACAATCTGCACAAGCAGGGAACGACAATTTACTCTCCGCACTCGCAGGGAACGACGATTTACGCCTCTCCCTCGCAGGGAACGATGATTTACTCCTCTCAAACGCAGGGAACGACAAT
>NC_069004.1:376379-376528 GCF_001194135.2 Octopus bimaculoides
ACACGCAAAGAACGACAATTTACTCTCCGCACTCGCAGAAAACGACAATTTACTCTCCGCACTCGCAGAAAACGACAATTTAATCTCCGCACTCGCAGAGAACGACGATTTACGCCTCTCCCTCGCAGGGAACGACAATTTACTCTCCG
>NC_069004.1:377644-378812 GCF_001194135.2 Octopus bimaculoides
CGCAGGGAACGACAATTTACTCACCGCACTTGCAGGGAACGTCAATTTACTCTCCGCAAAAGCAGGAACGACAATTTACTCTCCGCACACGCAAAGAACGACATTTTACTCTAGGCACTCGCAGAAAACGACAATTTACTCTCCGCACTCGAAGAAAACGACAATTTCCTTTCCGCACTCGCACGGAACGACGATTTACGCCTCTCCCTCGCAGGGAACGACAGTTTACTCTCTGCAATCGCAGGCAGCGACGATTTACTCACCGCACTTGCAGGGTACGACGATTTACTCTCCGCACACGCAGAGAATGACAATTTATTCTGCGCAGACGCAGGAACGACAATTTACTCTCCGCACTCGCAGAAAACGACAATTTACTCTACGCACCCGCAGAAAACGACAATTTACTGTCCGCACTCGCACGGAACGACGATTTACGCCTCTCCCTCGCAGGGAACGACAATTTACTCTCCGCAATCGCACGCAACGACGATTTACTCACCGCACTTACAGGGAACGACGATTTACTCTCCGCACACGCAGAGAGCGACAATTTACTCTCCGGACACGCAGGAACGACAATTTACTGTCCGCACACGCAAAGAACGACAATTTACACTCCGCACTCGCAGGGAACGACAATTTACTCTCCGCACACGCAGAGAACGATAATTTAGTCTCCGCACTCGCAGAAAACGACAATTTACTCTCCGAACTCGTAGGGAACGACAATTTACTCTCCGCACTCGCAGGGAACGACGATTTACGCCTCTCCCTCGCAGGGAACGACCATTTACTCATCTCAAACGCAGTGTACGACGATTTACGCCTCTCAAACACAGGGAACGACGATTTACTCCTCTCAAACGCAGGGAACGACGATTTACTCCCCGCACACGCAGGGAACGACAATGTACTTCCCGCACTCGCAGGGAACGCACATTTACTCTCCGCACTCGCAGGGAACGACGATTTACGACTCTCCCACGAAGGGAACGACGATTTACGCTCCTAACCCTCAGGGAACGACGATTTATCCCTCTCAATCGCAGGGAACGACGATTTACTCCCCGCACTCGCAGGAAACGACGATTTACTCTCCTCACTCGCAGGGAACGAAGATTTACTCCTCTCAATCGCAGGGAACGACAATTTACTCACCGCACTT
>NC_069004.1:381557-382339 GCF_001194135.2 Octopus bimaculoides
GAACGAACGACAATTTACTCTCCGCACTCGCTAGAAACGACGATTTACTCTCCGCACTTACACGGAACGACAATTTACTCTCCGCATTTGCAGGGAACGACGATTTACTCTCCACACTCACAGGGAACGACGATTTACTCTCCGCACACGTAGGGAACGATAATGTACTCGCCGCAATCGCAGGCAACGACGATTAACTCTCCGCACTAGCAGTGAACGACGATTTACTGTCCGCACACGCAGAGAACGACAATTTACTCTCCGCACACGGAGGAACGACAATTTACTCTCCGCACTCGCCAAAAACGAAAATTTACTCTCCGCACTAACAGAGAACGTCAATTTAGTCTCCGCACTCGCAGAAAACGACAATTTACTCTCCGCACACGCAGAGAACAACACTTTACTCTCCGCACTCGCAGAAAACGACAATTTACACTCCACACTCGCAGGGAACGACAATTTATTCTCCGCACACGCAGAGAACGACAATTTACTCTCCTCACTCGTAGGGAACGACAGTTTACTCTCTGCACTCGAAGGAACGACAATATGCTCACCTCACTAGCAGGGAACAAGAATTTACTCTCCGCATTCGAAGGAATGACAATTTACTCTCCGCACTCGAACGAACGACAATTTACTCTCCGCACTCGCTAGAAACGACGATTTACTCTCCGCACTTACACGGAACGACAATTTACTCTCCGCATTTGCAGGGAACGACGATTTACTCTCCACACTCACAGGGAACGACGATTTACTCTCCGCACACGTAGGGA
>NC_069004.1:382439-384800 GCF_001194135.2 Octopus bimaculoides
TTTTTTTTTTTTTTTTTTTTTTTAATTCAGAATCTAAATTGATGTAAAACCGTAGCTTTTCAGTTCGATTCCACACGGCATTAAAATCATTTGTCAATTATATATACAGTATTGTTATTATTTTAATCATTAGTTTGAACCTGTGGTCGCTGGTAAAGGCTGTGGTTTGGCAGAGTCACTAAAGCGTAGGAAAAACAGTCTTGCCAGTATTTCTTTCGGCTCTTTGAATTCCTTGTTCAAATCCCGCCGATGTCAGCTTTACCTTTCATCCTTTCGATGCCGATAAAATAAAGTATCAGTCATGTACTGAGGTCGGTCTAATTGACAAAAAAACCCTCCTCTCAATATTGTTGGTCATGTGACTAATTCAGAACCATGTCATCTCCGATGCTTTATAAAGCCAAGTACTTTTGCACTGTCATTTTTGTGAGACATGCAGAGGTTCCTTTCCACTACCTTAGATCTATTTTCTCGAAGGAACTGAAATTGGGTGGTCAGGCCTTCTGTACATCAGCTTCTTTACGTTGTTGTTATTGTGTTTTCAAGTCTATTTTCATGGGACTTACGACATACAATGTGGTGTATAGTTTCAGGAAACAGACCACACATCCAAAATTTGTCACATCTATGTTGCAATAGTTAACGATCCTTATTTTAAAACGTCTAATAGTAATGGCCTGCTCCCGTACGGCGAATGTTGTTGCTTCTGTTGTATGCGGTTGTTGTTGTTGTTGTTGTTGTTGTTATTAAGGCAGCGAGCTATATTTCGTCTGCTGCTACGTTCTGAGTTCAAATTTCGCCGAGGTTGACTCATGTCATCCCCTGAAGTGGCGATTCTCCTTCGTGTATCGTCTAAGCTTTTTTTTTTTGGGGGGGGGGCTTCTTTTTATCCTCTTTATTTTTTTTCTTTCTTTCATCTTACTGTCCCCTATAGTTTTCCACTCCTGCCGGCCGCCCATTTGCTCCACTTCGTCTTTCGACGTTGGGATGATACGACTAGAATGGCGGCTTCAACTTCCTGATCCACTTCCTGGCTGTCGCCTCCTGGGGCACGGGCATGAGGTGAGTCATACCGACAGCCTCACAGCTGCATTTACTGGTGTTTTGTAACTTTTGTACATTTTCAGTCTTGTTACTGAAGTTGGTAGCGCTGCTGCTGATGCCTGTTGCTCTGCGTTTCCAGCTCCTTGTGACAGCCCTCAGCTAATCTCACTGCCACATCTGTAGCAGCTGGATATTTTAAAACCCCGTATCAGTTTCTTCCAGGACGGCTCTATAGACATGTATAGAAAGATGGTCATTATGACCTGTCCGCACAGTGGTGAACTTCAACAGACTACATATCACTTCCGGCCACCTTCATGTTCACAATCTATTTTTACTATGCCGCAAAGATTATGACGAACCAGGGTTCAACATCCATACCAACGTTCTTGGGTATAACCCTTATTTTCTACACTGTTCCATATATTGTGGAAGCATTCTATGGTGGGCAAATGTGTGACGCATCAGCATTGCATGTCACAGTTTCACAGTAACGTTTGACACGAAGGAGATTTGGCCACTATTTCAGACAGCGTACCACGAACTACGTTATCCAATGTGCCTTCCTGTTTTAAGACAGGAAGTTGTGACAGAAGAGAGTATTGGCTGCTATCTTTTTTTCGCGTTAACTTCACATAAGTAACGTATTCTTACTGCAATCGAGAATTGAACGCAGAAATGTGAACCACAGTCTTCAGATTTTCACTCTTCATCCATAAGTACGCCCCGACCTGTTTTTTTGCTTCCAAACAGAAGCAGCAACATCTGAGTGTAGAAAAAAGATTATTTGTAACCCCAAACTCATCGCAGGATCACTTATACTCCTGGGATTTCAAGAGTATTCAAATTGATCGGGAGATGAAAGGAAAATCCCTCGGTATCATTGTAAAACTTTTTAAGAAAAAAAAAATACCCTCTTTCAAGATGTTTTTATCTCCTGAGAGCAAAATATAACCGTTTCATTTGTTGCCATGTCTCTATATTTAGAAACCTTCGTCGCCGACAGAATCATCATCATTATCATCATTATCATCATCCTCATGATTATGATTGTTATTATTGTTGTTGTTGTTGAGCTGGCAGAATCGTTAGCACGCCGGGCAAAATGCTTAGCGGTATTTTGTCCATCTTTACGTTCTGAGTTCGAATGTCGCCGGGGTCGACTTTGCCTGTCATCCTTTCGGGGTCGATAAAATAAGTACCAGTCGAGCACTAGGGTCGATGTAGTCGACTTACACCCTCCCCCACGATTAGTAACCTTGTTACAAAAGGTGAAACTATTATTACTATCGTTGTTGTTGCTGTTGTTACCGTTAA
>NC_069004.1:385262-385775 GCF_001194135.2 Octopus bimaculoides
GGGGGGGGGGTTACTTGACACGAAAACCCTGGCACCGAAGGGAGGGGAGGTGAAGAAAGGGCGAGCGCAGCCTAACGGGGAGCAGGGTCGATAAATGGACTTGAACTTGGTTTTTTTTGGTCCCTTTGTATGTTATTTTTTCATATTTGCCACCATGCGCCCCGTCTCAGCCCCATTCCCCTGCCCTCCCCCAACCGAAGGGGTTAGGTGTGCCTGCCAAATGAATGCTTTCCCTGAATTAGATGGGCGTACACACACACACACACCAATACACACACACGCACATACACGTACACATACACACAAACTCACACATACACACATACACCCATGCATTTATATACGTCACACATACATAGACACATATAGAAGTATGTCTATGTGTGTATATATGTATGTTGGTGGGGGTGGGGGGTTATATACAAAAAGAAACTCAATTCGAACAGGTTAATTGTGAATATTGGAATGCTACAGCCAAGGCGGGGCAGCAAGGTGAGTTGTTTGTGGAGGTCA
>NC_069004.1:391621-392681 GCF_001194135.2 Octopus bimaculoides
TATATATCTTTATATATATATCTTTATATATAATGTAATATACATACATACATTCATACTTACATAAGCACACACGCACGCACACTCACACACATTGTTTACGTTATAAGAATTTAGAAACTTTGAAAGAATTCGTTTTAACGGTCGAACTTGAAGTAGATAAAGCTATAAATAATAACGTGTGAAAATTGTTTGTATTGTTGTTGTTATCGTAATCCTTGTTGCTATTCATTATTGCTTTTCCTGGTATTTAACCAGAGGGCAGCTCTAATGAAAAAAAAAAAACCACGATTAAAGAAAGGGGGGGGGGGTCCTCGAACCACCATATTATTTAAAAAATGGCAAATTCATCGTTTTCTTGAAGTACATTTATTGAATTCTCGATTTTTTAAGAAAGTGTAAAATTAGATTTGATGGTTAGGTTGATTGTGCACAAAGACTGCCTGCTTGTCTCGTTAACTGGACTTTTGGGTCAAATTAAGACATCTTTTAATTTCGCCATATTAATACCAATATTTGTTTCGTATTTGTTTTCAGAAGATAATATCTGTCAACCATGTAAAGAACCCGATACATTCGAAGGTCTTGTAGACAGCTTTTGCCGTGCCGGGGCAGGTAAGGATCAGCATCTAGCTTCTTAAACCCCATTTTTCTTTCCCTTTCTTTCTCATTTTATTAATTTTTATATTATTTACTATCTTACATTTTATATCATGCATTTTGTTGTCAGAGGCGTCGTTAGTAGTTACAAGGTCTCTCAGAAGCCAATCGCCGGTTCATTGCTTTTACGATGGCCAGGAATCATAAGGGAGTGTTTAGAGAAACTCGGGCCGAAATAGATACCACACAAGGTATTTTCATTCGACACACACATCACCAACTTCCTCTATAAACTATGTTACCATGTGTCTATTTATAGAATATGCTATCTACAGAATGTGACTATGTTTAATCTGTGTCTAAATATAGATTGTATCTAACTATAGATTGTATCTATCTATAACTGTATTTACAAACTATATCAATCTATCTATCTATCTGTCTGTCTATCTATCTATCT
>NC_069004.1:392781-395281 GCF_001194135.2 Octopus bimaculoides
TATTAGCGCGCGCACACGCATGTGTATACATATATATATTTAAATTATAAATATACAAACACACACTAACAGACGTACATAGATAGTAAGTCAGTATGATAGATAGTTAGCTATCCAAATATTCTCTTCCTCTCTTCCCATCCCTCCCTTTCAATTCCTTACCTGACATCTCTGCGTGTGATGCGCTCAGTTTTCCAATTGACACGTCGTTCTGGTTGACACACACATCTCCACACCACCACCATCATCCCTTACCCCTGTCCCATCTTGTCAATTGCAGTTTAAATCAAGACACATGCACTCGTGCACATGGAAATGCACCCTGCGCTGATCTGCCAAGTTTTCTCTTTCACCTCGTGCACCGTCCACGTGCACACTGACTACGGCCACGTAAGTTGGTTCTTGCGGGAACAGTGGGGTGGTGGTGGTGGTGGCGATGTTGTTTTAGCCCCAGGTCAGCCCTAATGGGACAGGTCTAACGCACACGGTTAAATGACAAGGAACGACCTTCACACACATCTAAACATCCATACGTTCATAAGCAGACATACGCATACAAAAGAATTTATTGAACTCCATTTTCCAGCTCCAGCTCCAGGTCGCAGGTCAAACGAAACGCGTCGCAGGCGATGGGAGAGCGACCCCAAAATGCAGTCATCTGAAGAATATGTCGGCGTAGTGGCAGATCTTTCCAACTGAACTCTTGAATAGCAATTTTGGTCAAATTAGCGGCGTGGGGGAGGATCATTGTCATGTTGAAGAAGCACGAGTGGAGGTGGCAGATAACAGAGACCAATTCCCAAGTGTATTGGCGAGGATCCTCGTCGATGTGCTTGTTGAACTGAACAGGTCGACTGGGGTGCGGAGAATCTGTGAGGTCGAATTTTCCATTCTTGAAGCGTGAAAACCGTTTCAGTGCAGTTCTTTCAGTAATAGCGTAAAATCACATGTCCTAAAAGAGAAAATTTATTCAAATTTCAAAAACGATTAACAAAAGTTGTAAAGAAAGAACAGAGCTACAACAAAGAAACTATAAAACACAACGATAAAAATGTTTTTCGTGTTGATCCAAAACACATTGGACAGAAAAGAATTTATCAGATAACCCCGTAGAAAACTGTGTAGTTATGGATATGAAAGCCTTTTGCCATGGAGACTCCTGACGATGTGGAAACATTCTGTTGTTCTTTTCAATATACAGAAAAATAGTAGTCTGTCTTTCATTTGCTTTTATATATATAATATATATATATTATATAGATACATATAAACATAGATATACTCTTTATTGCATAAAAACAAAACAATGTTAACGCCCAATAATTCCTTAGTATATATATTTGTGTTTGCATCTCTGCTTGCGTGCATGTATGTATGTATGTAATTTGTGTGTATCTCTTTATTTTGTCTGTTCTCTTCTAGCTTTTCTACAACTTGCTAAATTTCTTTCTCGTTCTCTCTCACATACACTCTTTTCTCTTTCTTTGTCTTCTTTCAGTGTTCCGTGTAACGGTGGACAGTGTGAACGCAGAAAATGGCTACCTACGAGTGAACTTCATGCGGAAGAAGAGAGCGTACAAACGTGGTACGCTGGTGAAGAAAGAGATCCGTAAATTAGTTGGTTACATTCCCGTGACCAACAAATGCGACTGTGCTAAGAACAATGCTTCTTTGATCGCTCCGAAGAAGAGGCTTCTAGTGATGGGCCGCATGGAGCAAGACAAATTCCTTCTGTTTTTCGTTAGTCCATATCAGAGAAAATCGGAAGGTTTTCGAGCGGCGACGAAAATGTGGAAGAAAGAGAACCCATGCAAATCGTGGGCCATACCTGATGTGTATACCCCGGAGAAGACAGAGAAGAAAGAGAAGAACAAAACGGATAAAAAGAGGGACAAGAAGGACAAGAAGAATCGCAAGAAGAAGAAGAGGAGGAGAAAGAAGAAGGGATCGAAGAAGAGGAACAAGGATAGGAAGAAGTCGAAAAAGGGCAATGAAGTATCTCCCCCGTCTCAGTGACCTGAAGTCGCCATTCTATAACGGGGGGTCCATCAAGTTGAGTTACATGTATGTGTATATGATGTATGTATCTGTGCATATACACACATATATATACACATATATACATATATATAAATACAGATGTACATATACACATATACATACATGCATATATACATACATATATATAAACACACGTACATATATATATACATACACACACACACATATATATGTGTATATATGTGTATATATATATATATATATATATAGATAGATTTACAGACGAACGCCTTCGAAGAATTATTATAGGATTAAAATGATAATAGCAAAAGACGACAACAAGGTGCCCGATTATGATGAGAAAGCAAGAGCAAGCACAATATCAATGATGATGATGATGATGATGACGACAATAACAACAACAATAATAATAATGCGGATGATGTTAACATTAATTATTAGTAAGAAAGACACTGACAGAGACAGACCGTTGCACAAC
>NC_069004.1:398580-407940 GCF_001194135.2 Octopus bimaculoides
ACACACACACACACACACACACACACACACACACACACACACACACACACACACACACACAGGTACACAAACATACACACAACACATGTGGATAAATGAAATTTTAAACAAAAAATCCTTTCTCCAAGGACAATATTTGAAACTTAAAAGAAAAAAGATTAAGACACTCGCTATGGAAGACATGAAAATAATTCTACACGCGGTTGGAAAGCTGATAACAGCCAAAGGCGCCTACATACATACATACATACATACATATATATATATATATATATATATATATATATACTCTTCATATCTTTCAGAAGCTCTATATTAATCTGAGATTTTTAAGAGATTTTTTTAAAGATAAATTTTAATTAAAAAAGGATTTTTTATATAACTAACGTAAAAACATACATAGAATAATAAAATAACACGGACGCTAACATTTGAAAAAGTTTTCTTTTTTAGAAAGCAAAAAATTCTATAAAAAAACATGATGACCGTCGTATTAGATTGACATAATCACTGAAATAGCAGCAGGGTGGTGTGGCGGAATGAAAGGTAAACGAAAAATAATATGAAACCCCACAAAATATGCAAAAAGTTGGTATTAAGCAGACATGCTACTCTGCCTGATATCCCCTGCTTTCCACCTTATAATTTCACCAGAAGCTTGTAGTAGTAGTAGTAGTAGTAGTAGTAGTGATGGTGGTGATTTCTAATTTAAGCACAAGGCCAGCAATTCTGAAGCGGGGTGGAAAGGCAGTAAAAGAAGAAGAAGAACAACAACCAGCTTTTATAGTTTTCAAACGTCTACCTCTAAATCATGAAATTTCTTTGAAGGACATTTCTGTTTCAAAATATTTTAAAATACAGAAATGCATGTAATTTTCCAAACACACACGCACGCACACATATAGTAAAAATAATAATCCTTGGATGGAAATTATAAATATTTTAATGCATCGCTACGCACGTTTCCACAAAACACGTGTCTCTTAAGATCACAGTCCCCTATTCTTGAGATGATTACGGTGAAGTCCGTCGTATCCGTGAGCATCGGGTAGATCACCTTCATGGAATCATTTCTTCAGGCGATATAACATTAATGGATGTTTAACAGGGGAATGCTTATCCCTTTTGACTAGTAAGAAGGTTGATTGAGTTTTATACATATATATGTGTGCGTGTGCATATATATATATATATATATACACAGCATGTATATGTCTTCATGTATGTATATATATGCACACACACACATATATGCGTATACATATGTATATATACACATGCATATACAAAAGCATACATAGATTATTGCGGTGCGCAAATGGCGTGCAGCCGTCGAAGTCCTCATGAACACGTTTCTGTTGTTGTATCGCTTTAGTCGTTCGTCAATGAATCCTTAACTCTATCACTGCAACACATTGCAACTAAAGGCTTCATGTAACTGAGACAAAAGAGCCAACCAGGAAGGCCTTTTAGATTATGAGTGGGAGAAGAAGTTTAATACCAGGGCCGAACAGAAATTTCAAAATGGAAAAAAAAACTTGCGAATGAGACCCGTAGGTACTGTAGGAAATTGAAAATCAGCGATTTTGCAAATTCATTACTATTCATGCAATATCGATACGCAATATTTATTAAAACGTCATAATGCGATACATAATCATAATATGCAAACTAAGCAGATAGTTTTAATGCTTCAACTGTCACTATGCAGTGTTGAATGGAAATTTTATTCAAGTATATATATATATATATATATATATATATATATATATATATATATATTTGGCTTTAAGATAAAAATCATTATTTTATACATTCTTATAGCTTTGTCCATACAAATTCTTCAGCGAGCGGTTTATGTTGGATGAATGCGTGCGAGCTTTCCCTGCAGTTAAGAAGGGTACCTCAGCATTGCACCTCCTTAGTCGCTTGACCTTGTAGAAATAGCAGCCAAATATTCTCCAGATAACATTGTACTTAAAACAAAACAAGACGGAGGGACAGATTTGGAAATGTAATCTGATATATATATATATATATATATATATATACAGAGAGAGAGAGAGAGGGGGGAGCTGGAGTGAGAGAGAGAAAGAGAGGTGGGCTGATTTCAGAGTGGATCGTCTTTGCTCATAATTCTGTTCCATTTGTGCTGATCTGGGTTTATCTAGTACTACTACTACTGCTACTACTACTACTACTACTACTGCTACTACTGCTGCTACTACTACTACTACTGCTACTACTGCTGCTACTACTACTACTGCTACTACTACTTTGTCTCAAAAGTGGATTTTCGACTTATTTTTTTAAAGATTTTGTTGGTGAATGTGCCACTAGTTATATAAACCAGAACCAACGCGGTTCGAACGTGAAGCAAATGGTTTATGTGAGATCACAGCAGTTTGTAATTGAAGGCCAAACCCATAGATAACCGTTTCTGAAATCATTATCGGGGCTCGTCTGTCGGTCTGTGAATCCAGTTAATGTCCTACATTGAAGTGGAAATATGTATTGTGTGTGTATTTTGCAAACTCTAAAAAAAAAAACAAAAAAAACTTGTATGAAAAGAAACCCCGTAAAAAGAAAAAGAAAAAAGACACGCAGAGCAAAATAACAGTTTCAGTAAGAGAGTGGGTGAGAGAGAGAGAGAGAATGCGAGAGAGGGGGGGGGAGAATGCGAGAGAGAGAGAGATTTATTTTTAAAATGGCCAATTTTATAGGTTTGTGATGTCATTGTATATATATATGTATATATCTAATGTATACATATATATATATATATATATATATATACACACACACACTGACCAGCTAAATCATGTCGCTTATTTAGAACCAGAGCTAATGAATGATGTCCTGCTTAGCAAGAGGCCATTTTAGGTTAAAAAAAAATATGACCATAGAAAAAATATAAAAAACTGGTCAGAAAAAAAGGCAGAAATAAATCTAAAAAGGAAAAAAATATAAAGAAGAAAATAAAAAAAAAAAAAAATTGGAAGGAAATATATTCGGTCAGTGTTTTTAATCCGGCAATGTATTGAATGTTTACTTTAAAAAAAATTTTTTATTGTGTATATGAATTTTATTAACACAGACAATCAAAAGAAATCGAAGCAAGTTCTATATAATCGTATTACTACTTCTAATACTAGCTATAATATCACTAATAAACTTTGGTTATATATATATATTTGCTTATTATTATTATTATTATTATCTGTTGTCGTTAATGGATACCCAGTAATCCATCCCCCCCCCCTTTTTTTGTTTGTTTACAAAAGAAAACATTATCTTCGTAACGAGTCTATTTTGACTGTGTATGTACTCATAAGAAGCTGCTGACGAGAGGGAAAAAAGAAAAGAGCTACAAAACGTGTGGTCCAAGATATTAATATATTCAAGATGTAACTAAAGACACGGCTAATGACCATCATAAAATAAAGACGTAACCGATATCGTAACTACCTGCCAAATCCCTGAGCTTAGTGGCTGGTATTGGCATCGTAGCTAAAAATAACAATATCGTAGATAAAGATTGGAGTAAACACGCAGCTAACTACACAGATAACAAATCTCCGAAGAAATTACATCGACGCTATCAAAACAAAGTAACTTTGCTGAGGAACTATTTCAATCCATTTATAAAGTTACATGGAAAAGATATGAGAACATGGCTACTGATTAAGTTATCTTGTTTATTAACTAGATAAAAAAGTATATCGTGTAAAGAGGTAACTAAAACACATGTTAGACACGGTTCTCCGCCCCTCTCTTTACTCAGATACCTTTCATAAACTGAAGCAATTTTAGAAAAATTAAAAAGAAAGCAACAAATGCTATGCTTAGCAGTGGTGGTAAACCATTTATCGAAACAACTAACTTCACTCCAGCAACCTCCACTAAATAATAATAATAATAATAATAATAACAACAGTTATATGAATGGAAGAAATGACTATTTCCTGAGAAGTTTTCTCGAAATTTCTTGTGGCTTTTTCCTCTTTTATTTTTCTTTGATTTGCTTGATAGATTCGCCTTAACTGTAATAATATATTTACTCATCAGGCAAGCAAACGTGATGCCAAACTACAAGCTTTCTAAAGCCTACTATATTAAAAAAAGTAAATAATAACAAGAAGAATGATAATTTATACAGACAAAAGATGCATGCTTAGAAATAGTAAGATGTTTTTTTTTTTTTTTTTTTTTTAATGTGAACTAAAATATGCACTCAGCTATTTGAGTACATCAAAATCTCATATCAAAAATCTACCAGTAACTTTAAACCAAGATGTACCTACCTATTGGCGGTTTCAATGCTAATATTGTAGACTAAGTTTTAAAAAATTGTCAAGTAGTATTACATTTTTTTTCTTTTTTTTTTGCAATTTAGCATTAAGCATCTTTGAGAAAATTCGATGAAGAGCACGTGTCCTATTGCTACATGGTTTATATTTCAACCCCCACATGTTTCTCATTGCTACATGTTTATTTTTTCGGTTTCTATATGTTTACATATTTGCTAGATGTATTTAAAATTAAAATAAAGAAAATTAAAGAAAAACTCATTTATTCTGTTGTTGTTATTGTTGTTACCATCATCAGAGTTTTATTATGGCAACCGAATAATTGTCACATATATTTATAGCTTGTCATTTAGCACTAGGGTCAGCAAGCCTATGCCCAGAAATGACGTACCTATCACTACATCATACAATATACGTGTATCCTCCGTCTAACGGATGTGTATGGATCTTGAGAATATTGCAGAAGAAGAAGAAGAAACAAGGGGGCTGGGGATAATCTCAGACCAGAGATCTTGCTCGAATGTTTATAAATGCATGAGCTCTGATAATAAAAGCCACAAAGAACCCGGTAGATAGCCTTTGGTATTGAATTGACTCCGTTAATGGTTTCTATAAGACATCGTTAATGCGACGGATTACATGCATAGCGACATTTTTTCCGGCTCTTTATGTTGTGAGTTCAAATTCCGCTGAGGTCAATTTTGCCTTTCATTCATTCGGGGTTGATAGAATGAAGTACAAATGAATTAGAGGGATCGATGTAATCGACCCATACTTTTCCTCTCAATAATGGCCGACCTTTGAGCCTGCAACGGATCGACGTCCTTTTCAGTAGGGACGTAAACATACCAATACCAGTTGTCAAGCAGTCGTCGAGGATAAACACAAAGACACATACACACACACACACGCGCACACTGACGCACACACACACAAACACACACATATATATAAGACAAAGTACCAAGCAGAGGGACTGAACTTAGAATGATGTGATTGGAAAGCCAACTTCTTGCCACACAACCACACATATAGTACATTATCCTTCTAAGACGGCAGGGTGTGACTTCAAGATTTCACTGCTGTTTCTAGCATTTCCAACGAAAGCGCATGAGGTGCTTCTGGCTCGGAGCCATCTCCTTTTTGCTGTTATTGTTTAGCCCTAGGTCAAACCTGATTGACCAGATATAGGATCAAAGCTGTTCCAGTCTGAGAACCAGGTGCTAACCAGGTGCATATTGATTGTTTCAATGCAATTCTACGCCTCTTGAGAGTGTCTAGAAAGGAAAGTCGACCTCGTTGGAATTCAAATAGAGAAGGAATGTCAGGTGAACGAGACCAAATGCTGTAAACGATGTAGTGCGGTGCTGCTCTAATGTTTCTGCCACCAGTCTTTCATATCTCCTCTCCCTCCACCCCCCTTTAGTCTAACTTTCACTTCTTGCACTGAAAAAAAAAACTCAAATATTACAAGAATATTTTGCCTGTCAGATTATGACTTTATCATATCTGTGAATGTATGAGGATGTGTGTGTGTGTGTGTGTGTGTGAATGTGCGCATGTGCGTGTTGAGTGAGCGTATAAACATTTATACACACACACACACACACACGCACACACGCATGTATGTGTATGTGCGTGCGAATAAATGTACGTATTTGCATACGCACATACTCACATACATACATACATACATACACGTATGTGTATGCATATATACATACGAGCATATATATATACATTTATATATACATAAAGACATGAATATACATATATATAATATATATGTATGTATGTATCTCTGTATGTATGCGATTATATACTCGCTCACACAGACCTGTGCATGGATACAAAACGTAAGTCCTCGGCGCACAATCAGTGCAGAGGCACTGAAGGATTCCCGGAGAAAAGTATCTGTATCTGTTGTCTGTGATAACCATTATGAGATGCGTGGTTCTACTGGTGCATGGAGTATGCCTGGTCCCAGGGTGGTACAGAAAAAGCGCGGTAATCTACCTGTACAGCGTTTGCTAAACTGCTTAGTATAGGTACGTTAGAGACCACCCAGCGGGTACGCCACTCCAGTCTACCCAACATCTATACTGTTGTGCTCATGTGTGTGTGTGTGTGTGTATATATATATATATATATATATGAGAGAGAGAGGGGGAAAGAGAGAGATAAATTGAGAGAGAAAGTGAGAGATATCATCGCCCACGTTTGTGACTGAGTAATAGTCTTAACACTTACTCTTCGCGACCACCTTTATTCCTGCTGACCAATTCTTGACCAGATTCAATGCAGTTAAGCTCATCGAACAGCACCAGTTCTTCGCTACATTTTTTTGAAACATCACAAGGAATAAAATTGGTTGAGTAGAGAGACAGAGAGATATGAAATATAAAAGATGCGTTTAAAAATGGGTGCGTAACACAAATGTGGCTCGTGTACTACATTATATATATATACACACACACACACACACAGAGACATACACACACATATATATATATATATGTATATTAAAGGAGGGAGAAAGACACAGAAAGGCAAGCAAAAAGCCAGGCAGACAGCCTTATGGTTACTGGGGAGTGGGATGAGTAGATTGATATAAATATATATGTGGTTGAGTATGTATGTATGTCTGTATGTATGTATCTATCTATATATGTGTGTATGCATATGTATGTATGTATGTATGTATGTATGTATGTATGTATGTGACACAATTTCACACCAATTCTTCCTTCCCTCCAGCTGTCGACACCACTCTCATCCCCTGTCCTCTCCATCGTCTCATCCACACCCCTCTTCACCATCTCCACCATCCTCAACAAGTAGGTTCCGAGCCGCCGTCGCAGAAGAGGATAGGAGAGGCAAAGCAATTGACCGTGCACTTTAAGACTCTCGCTGTCAGTCAGGTTTGGGCTTCATAACTGCTTGAAACCAATAATTTGTCAGCCGAAAGCGCCATCTGCTGACATATAATATCAGCTGTAAGACATAAGACGTGTCAGAGGCGTGAAGACGTCATAACTCAACATTAGTACAGTATTATAAGATGTAAAATTTGAACGTAGACGTTACAGTTTAAGACGTGTCGTTAGAGTGTAAATGTTACAGATTAAAATGTGCCATAAGACATGTCACAGATGTGCATTCGTTGCAGATTAGGAATATGGACATTATAACATTATAGATTAAGGCATATAGATTAAGACATGTCACAGAAGAGTAAAAGTTACATGTTGTGATATGTCATAGTAGTATAAGCCTTAGAAATTAAGACATGCCATAGAAGTGCCAATAGATTCAGATATGTCGTTCAGATGTGCGTGTGTGTGTGTGTGTTTGTGTATACACACACACACACACACACACATATATATAGTTTTACAAGTGAACTTTTGTCAAAAGTTTTTGGTAGCGCTACGCACTTGGTTTTCTTATTCTTTATTCGTTTCTTTCTCTCTTTTTCGTGGGCGGTTGGGTGGATGGTCTAATAGTAAGGGTATGGTATAGTCTTAAAACAAGAACAGAATAAAGATAAAACTATGCCTGAATAAGTGACAGATGAGATGATCACGGCTGAGATGATTAGAAGTCTACACGCCTTAAAAAAACCCCAAAAACATTAACATTAGATTCAACAACGAAATCTCTTTACCAAGAAAACGATATATTCGCTGCACCTCGAATACACATATATATTCAACAAAGGCCTTTATTTTGTAGCACATCTCATATACAGCCTTGCTAATAATAATAATAATGATAAGAAGAAGAAGAAGAAGAATCTACCCCAATAACGACAACTACTTCAAGTAAATTAGAAACCTTTTTTTAATTGATACCATATTCTAGCCGTTAGAATAGTCTTGAAGGGTCTTGGAGAACACCAACATAAAAGACAAAGTGGAAAAAAATTCCTCCGTAAACACACACACACACATGCACTCACGCACGCATACATGTAAATTTATATTTGTATACACCTACATACATATGTGTGTGTGTGTGTGTGTGTGTGTATTTCTATAAGTGTGCGTATACTTACACACGCACACACACATACGTACATACATATAAGTTAGAGGATATATTAACCTCTTTAAGGGACGATTACATCCAAGAAAACACTGGTTCTATCCCTTATGTCTTTGAGAAATAAAATCTCGCTTATATAGGTAAGTATACACTAAGAATATAATCCATATTAAATTAAGAAAATAAAGAGTTAGTGGTTAATGCTTATTTATTAATAAATTGATAATCATTTCTTCCTACAGCTGTTTCCTACAAATTTGTGCATTAAATTTGCATTTATGAGTTATGAGCAAAATATCGTCAGGAAAAGGTTAGACATTAAAAACTTACATGTTGACCAATCTATTCATTCCAGCAGACTAAATATATGGAATTGTTTTACTTTTTATTTATGTATGCGTGTGATATACATACATTCACACATACATTCATAAAGATCTGTGTCTGTGCGTGTGTGTATGCGTGTGTATGTGTGTGACTTGTGTGTAAATTGTTAATTCTTTATCTTGCGGTCCCAGTTTCACCCCGCTATAGTGGCATGACACCAGAGTCGCAAGAAAAAAGAATTTAGTTTAAATAAATGGTATACTCTACAACACGTATTGAGTACGTTCGAGAACATTAGAATACATACATAAGTCCTGATAAATATTCATTTTATGTGAGTGTGTGTGTATGCATAGAAACATACATACACGTATACACACACGGGAAAAGAAATTACACGACATATAAGAATTCAAAATAAAAAATATCTAAGATTTCTTCAACATGGTACCACTTGAGTTGATAGATCATGTTACATGTTTCAGTCGTATTCAACTGTCACATCTCAAAAACTTTCAGCAAAAAATAACATATTAAGAGTAAACTTCAATGAAACCAGGCAAGAATTAGAAATTTTTCGTTGTAAAGAAAATAAAACGTTTTAAAACTTTAGTAAAACAAGGCAGAACGAGAAATTTGCTTGTAAATGAAAGAAAAATCAAAAAAAAAAAAAAAA
>NC_069004.1:410100-417600 GCF_001194135.2 Octopus bimaculoides
TCTTCCGATCTCATGTGTGTGTGTGTGTGCATATATATATACGTCCTGTATCTCTCAATTTGAATGCGTCTGTTTATCTCTCCCTCTTCCTATCTATCCCCCTTCTCTCTCTCCCTAACTCCACCTTCTTTATTTGTCTGTCTGTCTGGCTCTGGCTCTCTCTCTCTCTCTCTCTCTCTCAAGTTCTCTACAAAATCTGAAAAAAACCCACTTCAGACAGTTCGTTGTTACTGGAAAAGTAATTTGCCCGATAAAAACCGCTTATTTCATATACAAAAGATTTAATAGGAAGAAAGTGAAATAGAATAGAATAAAAAAAAAAGAAAGAAGGAAAATATAAATAAAATAAATCAAAGACGACTATAACAACAACAGCAATAACAAAAACAACAGCAATAACAAAAACATGAACTGAACGTGTCAAAAGGAAAAAATGAAGAGAAGTAAATCTACCAGAAATGTCTCAGAATGGAAAAATGGTGAAAGAAGTTCTTTGAACGGTTTCTCCCAAATTTTGAGAAGATTTGTTTGCGATCGACGGCAAACAGCGACTTATTTCCATCGTGTACGTTACTGTATGTATGTATGTATGAAAAATGTATATAAATGTGTGTGTGTGTGTGTGTGTGTGTGTGAAATAAATACTAGGCTTTCGAAATCAAGTCCCGGGGTTGATTCGTTTGACTAAAGCCCTTCAGGACTGTGCTCCAGCATGGTTGCAGTCATGACTGAAACAAGTAGAAGAATAGAAAAGAATACACACACGCATACACACATATACATGTGTGTGTGTGTGTGTGTGTGTTTATATGCGCGCGCATGCGCATCATTATATATATATATATATATATTTCTAATTTATAAACTGTGTGCGTATGTGAGTAATCTTACAATACATACAACACAGGTGCGCGCGCGCACGCACTGTATTCACATCGAATAGAATGGCTTCACGGTAGCCATCCGTTTCAATTGCTTGTATTTCGCTCTTGTTAAACACTCTTTACTGCTTATTTATTACCTTCTCGTAGATGTTTTTTGTTCTTGTTGTTGCTATTTGTTCAGCAAAGGCTTACATCCAGGGTCAGTTTGATGCGACACTAATCAGAAGGAGTAACTTTGTTGTCAGATTTGGGCTTCGTCTTACAATATTCTTGCAAACTCAAGACACGAGAAACATAACGGACTTGTCCGCCTCCTTCATGACAAACGACATCAAACTCAGCTTTAAAATGCTTCTTAACATGTGCTTGCAATTTCAATCACACCCGCCTTTATAAACTTACTTTATAGACTTCATTTGGGCGGAGTTCACAATGATTAAAGCATTAGTCACTGTTGTTGTTGCTATTGTTTTGTTTTTGTTTTTAACTCCAGGCTAGCGATGATTGAGTTGCTTTACAATCAACAGCATTTCCAGCCACTAGCATCCCGTCTTATTGTAACATCTTACTAAGCTGTCTCGCTTCGTAAAATGTTTAATTTGGTGGTAATCTATTAACCTAAGGTTATGTCACGCTGACAATTTCAAATATGGATGAAACGGCGCAATACATGACTATCTATGACTGCAAGCCTTGTGGCCAAATAACGAAAGCACACCCAGCTGTATATACAGTTCTAAATAGGCAGGGGCAAGGATGTATAACTAAGAAATACAACAGACTTACGTTTTAAGTATGGTGAACACGGATAGAGTTTTATTTATCTTTTATTTATCCATAAAAGATGAGGTGGTTACGGCTGGAATGCATTTTTATTACAAGTCTACTAGGTCTTACTTGACCTGAGCCTACACAATGACAAGAAGAACAACAACAATCATCAAATAATACTACAAGTTATATCCATTACACACCCGACATTAAAAATGAGTGAAGAGTAACACCGTAAATATGTGAAGACCTTATGACATGAGACAATCCTATATACATATACATACACACACACACACACACACACATGTATATATATATATGTATATATATATATATATATATATATATATGTGTGTGTGTGTGTGTGTGTGTGTGTGTGTGTGTATGTATATATATATATATAGAGAGAGAGATAGATAGAGAGAGAGAGGGAGGGAGAGTATATTAATTTAGCCGCCCATACGGCAGCTGCTGGTGTCATACCATATTATTTCTGCAGTACTTTATAGCGTACGAATCTAAGTAGGCAACTGATAAGGTACTTGCAAATATGGGTTAGCGTAAACATACAATACTTTAAAAGGAAAGCAAAACATATAAAATATATAGAAAATACACACACACAAATTAAAATACATTGACATAAACAAACAAAGCAGTCGTCTCTTTAAGGTCTGCCTAAATGCATTTTGCTATGTGTGAGTAAGCTTCTAGTTTAGTGTACCAGTTACATTTATGTATGATGCGCGTATATTTAGATAAGTGTGTGTGTGTGTGTATACGCATACATATTAATATACATATATACGCAAACACAGTATCGTTGGTTGTAATCCAGTCAAGAAGAGAGATTCCACCAGTTTAGAGCAACAGTGGTGTCTACTTGTTTGACACAGCTAATAAATATATCAATTTACCTGAAATGAATGCTACAACGTATATAATGAATACAAAAAGCCGTTATGTACAACAGGAGTTGCATTAAATTAAATAGTCATTTATGTATCGTACTTAATGCAAATACGTTGCGAAAGGCAAATTTACTGCGGTATTCGTCCGGAGATAATATCTCTTGTGGACGGGTTCCGTTTAAAAGAAACTATTTACTGCTGGGAGCGAAAATCTTTCCAGCAATAGCAAGTAAGAATGCTAAATGCATTTCTGTCTCGTTGCACATTTTCAATGGCGTGTGCTCACACCCAGCATGCTTAACCGACATTTTTCACAAATAATGTATCGGAAAATAGGAATAAATGATTCTTATTTTTCCGAAAAGTCGTTCGACTGAATGAAAATCTGTTAAATGCAACAAAAGTAGTATTAGACTAAAATAGCCATTTATGTATCATGTTTAATGTAAATACATCATCATTGGCTAACGTACAACGCAGCACGCCCATAATAGATATTATAAACGAGTGATAAATTAGGATACATGACGGCTATTTTAATCCAGTATAACTGTCTTTGTGCACTACAAACCAGCCCTGCCCACTTGAACTAAAGCCACCTACATACGAAATGAAATCTCACGAATAAGTGACAGATACAACGATACAACTGAGAAAACTGCTAACACCAAACGGTTCCATAAGATCCTACAAAACAACGGCTTCCAGCAACCTTTCACCAAACAACAGCATGACAACGCTAAGGTTAATAACTTTGATAAGAAAGCTCATATTTCCATGAGTGACACTTCTTAAAACTACCCTACGCCGATGACAGAACTACCGCTGCAGTCTGTCACGCGATTCTCGGGGTGGGAGGGACTAAACATGCAAATGGTGCACGTCGGTTCAGCCCTGAGAAAATTTATGTCGAGAAATCGTACCACAAACAACATTGTGGGGCAAACACTGTCCAGTTGTTCCATCAAAAGCTTTAAAATGTGCTCAAGGGCCTACGTGGTACATGAGATGGAATGCAGCAAATATTATGCGTCCTGCGTTGGGAACACCATCAAAGAACACGTATGCACACTTCAGTCCATAAACACCTGCAGAAGTGCCAAACCCGGAACTTTACTGCATCCATCAGATCCACGGAACGTGACACACGAAACCTACGAATCAAGGGGGGGGGGGCTATCCTGAAAGCAGCATTAGGCAACAGACAAGAACTACACGAAACAGACTGGTTACTATAGCAACACAAGTCTGCGCTTGTCACTATCCATTCCCACATATCTGAACAACGATAACGACTTCATTCTGTCTCATTTTTCCACGTGTCCTGATCTCCGACATCATTATCACAATCAAGACCACGACCTCGGCCATGGCCGCCACCATCAACGTCACGACCACCGCCCGCCGCCTCCAACGTTTAATACTACAACCTCCAATAGCACTACCACGACCTCCAGCATTTCCAGTGCGACTTCCATCATCCCTATCACCACCTCCACCAGCGCCACTACAACCCCCACTTGCACTGCCGTAGTTTCCATTCCAAATACGATAGCTTCAAGAAACACTATCACACCTTCCTCACAGGTATTACCACCTGTCCTACTACAACCTACACGATGACAATACCACAACCACCAACAACGCCACCGACATCGCCACTTCCATCAAGACCACTACTTCTATCAGGATCAGCTCCACCACCACCACCATCATCGAAACTAACCTCGACACCACCCCAGTTGTCTCATCAATTGCCACCCCATTCGCCACACCCTGCAATATACCTCCCGCTTGCAAAGGGTGGAGACTCGACTTTCGCAGGTGTGCTGGCGGCTTCACTCTTCTACCTGGACTGTTTTCTTTTTAATATATTAGATTTTCAAATATATTGTATATATGTTAGGATGGATGTGTATGCACATACACGCACACACATGCACATGCACACGCCCACACACACATATACATATAATGTATATATGTGTATGTGTGTGTGGATATATATATTTATATATGTATACATAAACAAGAACACTATATATATTATATACACAGCTTACATAATATAGTGTTTATGCACATATAATTTATACGTATGTGTATATATGTGTGTGTGTGTGTGTGTACATATACACACACTGGCATACATATATATATATATATATATATATATATATATATATATATATATATATGAACCTTTCATAATATATTAACTCTATCGGTAATTAAAGCTGACAACAGCAGCGTTTGATCTGCTATCAAATATTGAATTACATCGAAAGGAAGTTAGCTGTTGTAAGGCTAGAATTATATGCATACTTAATTGGGATCGCCATTTCCTCTCAGTTGCTAGTCTCCCTTGTCTCTGACGCTCTCCACCACTCTCATTCACTCTCCTCTGCCAAATGCCACCCGCTGCAAATGGACGTTTTAATAAAGTCTGCTCACATCGTTCCCAATTCAGACCTGATCACGCTTCCCCCATCCCACCACCTGTTTATACATAAATACATACTTATAGTAACATGTGTGTGTGTGTGAGAGAGAGAGAGAGAGAGAGAGAGAAAGAGAAAGAGATAGAGAGAGAGAGAGAGAGAGAAAGAGATAGAGAGAGAGAGAAAGAGAGAAAGAGATAGAGAGAGAGAGAGAGTGCGTGTGCATACGTACATATACATATATATATATATATATGTGTGTGTGTGTGTTTGTGTGTTAGTATATATAGATATATATAGATATATATAAATGTGTGTGCGTGTCCGTGTGTGTGTCTGTATGTGTAAATCTATATAAACATAGATGTAAATATGTGTGAGTGTATGTGTGTGTTTTCCTGTCACCTTGCATTGACATCGGTCAGTAGTTGTAAGCGAGTATCACTGTCATGCAAGCGGTGCTCTGTTTCCAATCATGTCTCGGCATTGTGAAATATTACGTTACGTGGAAACAGGTGATGACAGATGAAGAGAATGCTGTCTGGTTATACAAAATCTGTCTGATCCATGCGATCATGGAGAAGCAATGGTTCATTCGATGGTTGATAACATTTTCAACAGAGACGTTACAAACCTATCCCGTTGCTCAACTGCTTCAATTCTGCGTAATGTACTCGATTGTTGACAGTTATCAATGATTTCTCCCCTTGTTTTTCCACTGTTTTGATGCCCCGTTTTCAATCATTAATAAAACTGTGGGCATTTTTGACGACACGGGTATGCTAGTATTGCCATAATAAGCACATATGCAGCACCACCTTTGTCAGCAACTATTCCAGTGCACACACATCCTGGCTTCCAAATAGAACAGACAACAGGGGAAGTGACGCGATAACATCGCAGCTCGGCTTCCTTTTACACCTTAAATAATCTAAACGCACACGCACACATACACACATACATATATACATACATAAAATACGTACGTAAAATACGTACATAAAATACGCACATCATCAAGTCAAGTGCAACATCACTTCCCCCCCCCCCTTCTCTTGTGCTCCCTCCACCTTACTAACCACAAACGTTTGGCAATGCACCCACCATTTTCACAAGGACCACCTACCAATTATCAGTACAACACACTCGCATGTCAATAAAGAAAACAAAAACAATTCCAGAAACTTAAACAAGCAAATGCACACACACACACACACACAAATTCACACACACAAAACGAAACGAAGAAATAGAATGGAGTGCTTCTTATTTTTTTTATTTTTTTTCTTTTTTTTTTTCTTTTTCAGAATTCTAGATACCAACCAAGACACTGCAGTTCATACAATCAACGAAATAATTATAGATGCACCCGCAAAGATATAAGACGCAAGACAACATAAGAAAATATAAACCCAAACACCAGAATTAGCCTCCCACATTAAAATTTTTTTTTTTAAAGTGACAACCTCAGACACTATAACATGAAAAACCACGCAGGGCTAAATAAAATGAAAAAGAAAAAAAAAGAAACTAAGAAACCGGGCGAAGATTTCTATGCAACAGAAACGGCAAAACAAACAGCAAACCACTGAGTGGGGTAAGCAGCAACATCAAGAAATTCTGCATCATCGGTCACAGCACATCCATGTCACAATAACAACCGGGAATTTTATACCTATACAGCCCAAGCATGGCCACAGTTCAATGACTGGAACAAGCTAGAGATAACAAAAAACAGAAGGCGGTGAGCTGATAGAACCGTTAGTGCGTCGAACAAAATGCTTTGCGGTATTTTCTCCAATTCTCTAATTTCAATTCCCGCCGAAGGCATCTTCGCCTTTTATCCGTTCGGGGTCGATAAATTAAAGTACCTTTCAGTTACTGGGGTCCCTTCCCCTCAATATTGCTGGACTTGGACTTTGCAAATGACAGATTATAAATGATGACTTCAAATCATTTCATTCTCCTTTCTTCTTTGTGTTTTATACAATACGATAAAATGGAGTTCGCAGTGAGGCGAACAACACTAAAGACATCAAATGTTGGTAGGATATTGTAGATACGCAAGGACCAAATCCAATTTAAACCGTAGATCCGAATCAGGTGTGGTGCAGGTTAAAAAAAAATAAACATAAACGGTATTTAAAATGCACGACAGTTGTTTCGGTAGAATTTTATTAATGCATTCATAGAACATTAGATTGTAATATATACTCTATCATCTTCAGGTAAAATTTTAAAGAGGCAAGATTATAAACATCAATCCGGACAAATCCATCAGTGGTTGGATTAGTGATTAATCTAGATTTAACACAGGAATATATAAGAGAATTACAACATATGACTATACTATCTAAATTCGCTTATCTAAATTGGTTGATGGTTTAACACTGGCGTCGAAATGATACAAGAACCAACAGACATCTTGTAGCCATGAGTTGTGATTAAAAAGACATCAAAACCTTTGCAGATATTTTCTCAGCTAAAAGA
>NC_069004.1:420100-422465 GCF_001194135.2 Octopus bimaculoides
ATAGCCGTTCCTGCTCCTATAATACCATAGCCTACGGATTCTCCGTCGGTTTCGACGATGTGCATTCAACCAACAAGATTTCTACAGTGAAACCATTGTGTCTGTCCACAGGTAAATGTACTCTTAATGTAATTCATTGATCTTTGAAATATAGACATAGAGAGCGCGGGAGTAGGAAGCAAAATTTACACCATTACAAGACTGGTACTTTATTTATCGACCTCAAAAGGACTAACAGCATGATAATTGGCCTTACTATGGCGAGTTTTGAACTCAGAACTGAAAGAGCCGGAACCAGTGCTCTGACGATTACGCCGCACCACCTTGATGATAGTAGTAGTAGTAGAGCAAAGTGTTAATTTCAGAAGTACCTTAGTACTTTGCTAAGAGTAGCGTTAGTATAAAATAAAGCCAGTGAAGTGTAGATTTTCAGGAAGCAATGGACATGGTGATAGCAAGCCATTAGCAGGTGTTACCGAGAGAGGAGCAGGGGAGAGGAGTGAAGGGGAGAGCGCGTAAGAGGATCATGTGACACCAAATATCTCAAATACCAAAATCACGTGATGTCATGCTACTGGGCAGTGGAGGGGTATAGCGGCGGCGGCAGTGGTGGTGGTGTGGACTCTACGACGAATATTGGGTAACAACAACTGAATAAACAAAGAAAGGGGAGAAATCTATGCGGCCGTTCGGCAGGCTAGAAACAGCAGCTAAATCTCCCAAAAAAATCAAACCTAGCCGTGAAAAAGCTAAGGACATGTGACAGAGGGAGCAACAAGCAGGTGTATTAGTTTGACGCCCCGGAAGAATGGTATATGTGCACCAAATTTCCTTCCCAACATATTACGGGTATATATAGTTTACTGACCCCAGAGTGATGAAATATTAAAATCTAACAGAACGGGAATCGAACTCAGAATGTAAAGGGATAAATTGGCACAGTTACATCTTTTGCACAATGCTATATCAATTATGCCATACATCAGATAAGACGGCTGACAAAAGTCTGATATAACAGTTTCAATTCCTGACTGCAGCTATTTTCATTTCTCTAACTTTCCTCGTTTTCTAACATTTTCATATTGAGCGGACGAGCAGTCATTCAATCTACTGAAAATAGCAATCAACTCGCACTCAGATTTTTCCCTCCTGTCTTGTAACACTGGAACATGTCGACTATCTCAAATACTAATAATTATCAGCTGTCTCCATTGAATTCATTCTGGTATATGTCGGCTGCTTCCATTGAATTTACGCTGGTATATGTCGGCTGCCTCCATAGAATTTACGCTGGTATATGTCGGCTGCCTCCATAGATTTCACACTGGAAAATATCGGCTATCTTCAATATAGTTCACATTGGAAATTATCGGCTGCCTTGAATTAAGCGGAAACCATTATTCTGGTAACAAGATCTGTGTTTATGTAATATTCTGAAGCGACAGGTTTGCAAAAACAACAAAACGATAGAGAGAGAGAGAGAGAGAGGGGGAGAGAGAGAGAGAGAGAAAGAAAGAGAAGGAGTGTAAGAGAGAAAGAATGTAAAAGGAATGACCTTTAACCTGTGAGCTTGGTGGCCATCTTACTTCACACATTACTCAATTACCTATTCTCATACATTTGCTATTTTCTTAACATAAAGCCTGATTTTTTAATTTCCGTTAACTTCATCCAAAATGGCCTTCTCTAGCTGATTTTATCACCACGACGACGACAGCCACCACCATCATCACAACTACTACCACCACCACCACCACTGTCGTTGACAACAGCAGTAACATAACGACATCAACCATACTACTACTACCTTCATGAAATATCTGCACACATTGTGTGTGAGAGAGTGTGTGCGTGTTGGTCTGTGTGAGTGGATGTGTGAGTGTGTGTGTGTGTGTGTGCGTGTGTCTGTATATGAGTATGGGCGTGCGTGTTTGTATGTGTTCAAAGTCTCATTTTAAATGAGATAACAGATGTATGTATGTACATACATACAGATAGATAGATAAAATAAATAGATAGATAGATAGATAGATGGCCTGCCAGGCAGTTAAATACATACATATATACACATATACAAACATTCAATCATACATACACACACACACACACACACACACACGTAACTTTACCGTTGATCCTTTCGGGGTCATTAAATAAAGTATCACTCATTTTCTGGAGTCGACTTTTCGCTCTCAATCGCTCGTTCTTCGTGTCTACCTCTCACTAAAGGGGTGGGGATAGAGGCCAGCTGTTGTCAGACCTGGAGAAGAGTGCGTTCTTCCGGATTTTTAAAAGGCCCAAGATACGTCATATGTAACGGTGACACCCCTACGATACCATACCGTATATATATATATATATATAT
>NC_069004.1:422736-425502 GCF_001194135.2 Octopus bimaculoides
GGTAATTCATTTCATTGCATAAGTGTACAATTGTTTCATCAACATTTTACCAGAAGATTGATGCTGCAATATCTATGATATTCGAAGAAATACATCGTATCAGTATTATTATACCAGTACTGGAAAATATCTACCTTCTGGAATATATGAGTGTGTCTATATATGTGTGTTATATACAACGAAATATATATACATGGATGTGCGTGTGTGTGTGTGAGAGAGAGAGAGGGGCGGTGGGGGGATGGGGGGAGTGTTGGGAGAGAGTCTTGTCGGAAAGCATTGAGGTTACATGCTGTATAAAATAATGTTTATATAGCAAAGGTCATTGTCTCGCCAACTTTCAGCTACCCACCAAACACACACACGCACACAGACACACACGTACATACACACTCACTTACACGCACATTCATGTACCCATCAGTTCTGTCCCACCCATGTACCGCTGTTGTTCCCATTAGAGTCCAGCCACCCCGATGTCGTTATTTACAGCACTTTTTGTCAGTCGACACACTTTTACTTCCGCTGGCTTCTCCTTCTATCGGTACCAGCGCCACCGCCGCCGCCACCTACACCATCGCAACTACCACCACCACCGCAACCACTACCATCACATCCATCACCAAAACCGCTACCACTACCATTGCTACCTCCACCGTAACCCCTCATCATAACCATTACCCAAAACCCCACCATCCCTATCACTATCGTCACAACCAACCTCGACCATCACAACCGTTACCACCACCATCATCACACTACTACCACCACCGCCTCACCATCACGACCATCACCTCCCTACCACCACGACCCTTATTTCCACCAACCACCGCCATCATTACCACCACCACCACTCTCACTGCTGACGAGACTGCATTTCCATTCTCATCTTTGCTACCACTAGCACCTCTACCACCACTACCATCGCCATGTCCACCGATATCACAATGACCATATCAACCACTACTACCACCACTACTACAACCATCACCAACACGAAGACGACTGAAACCAATAGATAAGTCTGGATGCGAACGCTAAACTTTCAAATTCTTCGGTTCCATCCTAAAAACTTATACAAGATAAAGAAACACTGAATATATTGCCAGCAAAGCGGAGATGGTCACAGCTGGAATGACGATGAAACACTGTTGGTTCGCCACACAGAAATATTTCTTTCACGAGTGAATTCCATCAAAGAACGATGAAAACACGACCCGACACGAAACAGACCCAAAGACCCTCGCAAGAAAAATATTTTCCAAAACCTTCGAAAGCTGTTTTGTCAAAATGCTTTCAGAATCATGGTCAATCAATGCCATTTACGAATTCTGCCCAAGAATTTAAGCAAGCATGGGAAGTTTGTTTAACCATGCAGCGTTTAACGTGGCTGCGGGTTCAATCTCACACCGCTTCACCTTGGACAAGTGTCTTCGATGGCTCCAGACCGACAAATGCCTTCAGAGTCAATTTGATAGACGGAAACTGTGAAGTAGCCCATCGCGCGCGCGCGCGCGCGTGTGTGTGTGTGTGTGTGTGTGTGCCAGCGATTGTCTTCCTCATTGCTTGGCAACCGGTATAGGTTTGTTTGTTTATTCGTAACCTTGCGGTTCAGCTAAAGATACGATAGAATATTAGCAAAGGTGGCAGAGTGGTTAAGCTCGCCGGGGAAAATGGTTAGCGGCATTTCGTGCATCTTTACGTTCTGAGTTCAAATTCTGCCGAGGTCGACTTTCCCTTTTATTCTTTTGAATATGCTGTATAGAATATATTCCGGCGTAGTCTTGAGCGTGGTGGCTCAGACAAATGGCAGAACATGTGGTGGTGATGATGATGATGACGTCACCGACGACGATGACTGTAATGGTGATGGCAGTGTTGAAATGTCTGGCAGTAGAGATAGTGGTATTTTTGTTGGTGCTGCTGCTGCTGCCGCCGATCTTGGTCTTGCTGCTACTGCTTATCACGCTTGTTTACGTTAGCAGTCTAAAAGATTCCACCTTGTTCCAGACACTTCACGCTTCGTTGCTCAAACATATTGTCTAGCCGTATGTTGTTGCACAGCAGAAGGGGAAGAAATAAATTGAACGTAGCCCACCCTACCAACCCCCTCTGCCACAACTACCATTAACTTATTATTATCATTATTATTATTATTGTTATTATTATCGTTAGTGTGACGAGGTAGCATAGCATTGCACTAAAGAACACATTTGAACGTACATAATAAATACAAACGAACAAAAAGAGAAAACAAACAAGTAAAAAAGAAAAAGAAGCACAAACAAAATTCTGATAAAAATTTCAGGCCATCTTACGACACCCACAACAACAACAACGATACCAACAAGTACATCGATACCCGGATGTCGGCAAAAGATAAAAGAGATGTTTTCAGTTTTTCGTCACCGACATTTTTGTTCTTTTAGTTTTTTACTGTTTGTCAGGTTTTTCTTTTTGTTTGGCTTTGTGTTTTGCTTCTATGTTTTTTCTTTCTTTTTTTTTTCTTTTTCTCTTCTATTTTTCTTTCCACCCCTGGGACCAGAAAAAAAAACTTCTTTAAGATGTCTCATCCTGACATTGAACGCAACATCTCGTTGGTATTTTATTTGGGCTCGAACCAAGTAATTTATCATCATCATCATCATTATTATTATTATTATTATTATTATTATTATTATTATCACGCTAGGTTTCTTTTTTTTTTCGTGAGATGGGGGGGGGTAGTCTTTTTTTCTTTTCATGAAGAAATGACCAGATGTGCCA
>NC_069004.1:427108-432611 GCF_001194135.2 Octopus bimaculoides
TAATTGCAGACACAAGCCCAGTGATTCTCAAGCGGGGTTCAACATGGCCCTTAGCAGTCCACATAAGATTTCGCTGTTAAAATTTCTGAGCAATAAATAAATTATAATTGTACCAATACACGAGATATTTCGATAATCTTTTTTATACAATTCCTAAGAATATTTGATCATAAAAATACAGAATGATATTTTAATGCATAGAGAATGGTTATGGCGGTCCAGGAGAGTAAATAGGAATCGAAAGGGTTCATCGGCACAAAAAAAAAAAAAAAGAAAATTGTTGATAATCACTACAGTAACCCAAAGTATCACGCAATCGAACGGTGAGATTGACCTCGAAGCTTTGTAGTCACCAAGCTACCTTCTTAACCACACAGACATGCATTCACTTATTAATAATGGTTTCTGGCTTAACCTAAGCACAAGGCCAGCAATCTTAAGGGGAGTGAATTCATCGGTTAAAACAATCCCAGTATTTGACAAGTACTTCATTTTATCCACCACAGAGGGATGAAAAGTAAAGTTAACTTCAGCAGGGTTTGAAATCAGAACGTAAAGGGTCGGAAGAAATGCTGCAATGCATTTTGTCTGACGCGCTAATGATTCAGCCAGCCTACCAGGTTTACACTTATTAATAATGGTTTCCACTTTAAATGCAAGGTCAACAGTTTTGAAGAGAAGGGTAGTCAATACAATCGATCCGAGTACTTGACTTGTACTTTATTTTATTGAACCCGAAGAAATTAAAGGCAATGTTGATCTCGGTGGGTTTTGAACCCAGAACGTAAAGAGCCGGAAGCATTAACAATAAAAACAAACATTAACAATAATATAGACAACTTCACAGGAGGAAAATTGGAAGACTTCGACAAAAAACATCGTTATTAAAACCAATCCTTTGTGAATCGTCTAATGTAAAACAAACCCCTCCTTTAATCTCGGCTCTCAACACCGACATTGCTATCTTTTTGGGGGAATGAGAATGTTGATTAGTTCAGCAGAAAGCACTGTGAACTAATGGCGGAAATAAAACTGGCAGACGACCATATGAGCAGCGAAAGAGACGGTGGTGGTGACGGAGATGTTTGACGTCAAACTTAGTGGAATTTAAGGAATACTTTTACACCTCTTCGTCAGAAGAGCACCCACTTTAATGGTTTCTTTCATGTTTTGAATATATTTTCTTTTGTCATTTCTCTTTTTTTTTTCCTTATTGTTTTGTAAAGGATATTTCGAGCACCATTTAAATTCATTTTCATGCGACAGGAATGGAGTGGAGTGCTGGGTTGCAGTCCTTCAAACTACTTTTAGACAAAATTGGACAATGGAGAGAGAGTGAAATATGTCCAAATTATGTCCCAGTGCACCTCTATACAATCAACAAACTGTATGCCATTGTGTGCAGTAAGATCTTCAGCTTGGCGGAAACAATATATTACGGTTATCGAAAAATAATGTCGCATTTTGTGTAATGAAACATATCTAGAATAATAGACATGTAGATCGCACTCACTTGTTAGGATGACTACTACTTGCGTACCATAAGACTGCTGGATCAGTTCTGACCTGGGGGTCAGTGGTATTTTGAGTCATGAGCACATTGAGCTGTTGCCCAGGGGACCAACGGGTGTAGCGTCCCAGTGCTTATCTATGTATACTGTGGCTTGGTTCTAATGCATTTATTTCCCCCAAAGACCTATAATATTGTTCAGGTAGAACTGCCTGTAGCTACGTAATACCACCACCAACAACACCACCGCCATCATTTCTACAACTACCACCACCGAGAGCAAGAATAACAGCAATAGAACCACCATTCTTACCATCACGTCATCAGCACAACTACAACATCAACATTATCTCTAATACAACTACCACCACCACCACCACCTCAGCAACACCAGTCACAGAAATATAAGCTAAATCATCTAGTTACCCCATAACGGTTTCGGAAAGAAAAGAGACGTTCGACAATTCGAACTCACGACTCACTTCGTCAGCCAACTTCTACAAAATAGTTGTGACGGATCAAAGCTCACCTAGAATTAAACAATCGCTAAGTATATCTGTCCTTGTTTATCACTGATTCCCTCATCACTGACCCGGGTAATACGGTACGCTCTGTTGCAAAACACGAAGCGCTTCCAGCGATCTGATCTGTGGTAATACGGGGTAACGATCAAAGATTCGGCTTGACCGCAAAATCGCATCCCCGGCAACCACCCGCAATGCTTAGGACAACTTGAGGTGTCGGAATGAAATCTGTTTTTCTCATAAGTTTTATTATTCATTTCTTACTGGTTCATTGTTGAAAACAAACATCCGCGATAAACGAGGATGAAAGTCTCTCATCGAACTCACGACGTCGCGTATCTCAACCAATCAGCTCTATCAGACTCTGCAAGTTATTACAAAGTCGAAAAAGTTTTCTTTTGCTTTTCAATAAAAGAATAAAAGAATAAAAGAATATGTATGGATATATAGGCGACGGGCTTCTTTCAATTTCCGTCTATCAAATCCACTGACAAAGCCCGAGGCTAGAGTAGAAGACACTTGCCCAAGGTGTCACGCAGTGGGACTGAACTCGGAAGCGTTTGATCGGGAAGCAAACTTCTTAACACACAGCCATGCCTATTGAACAGTGGAAAATTGTGTGTGTGTGAGAGAGAGAGAGAGAGAGAGAGAGAGAGAGAGAGAGAGAGAGGGGGAGGGAGGAGGAGAGAGAGAAGGAGGAAATGCTGTGTGAAGACGCGTGGCTCAGTGGTTAGAGTATTCGATTCACGATCGTAAGGTCGTCAGTTCGATCCTTGACAGCGCATTGTGTCCTTCAGTAAGACACTTCAATTCACGTTACTCCAGTCTACTCAGCTAGACTGGAGTGAGTTGTCCCTGTGGTTGAAAAGGCCAGCCTTGTCACATTGTGTCACGCCGAGAACAACGTTATGGCTACGTGTGTCTGTGGAGTGCTCAGCCACTTACATGTTAATTCCAGGAGCAAGCTGTTCCGTTAATCGGATCATATGGAACGCTCATCGTCGTAAATGACGGAGGTGCCAATTAGGTGCTTGTGTGCGCACGCGCAACCCGTGTGCAAGTGCGTGTTGCAAATGTGTCGGCCATGTCAGGGTGACACCTCGCCACAAAACCATTATTGGCAGACATTAAACTTTGTGCAGATGGGCGAGGGAAAGTGAACGATATATACATATATACATATATATATATGTGTGTGTGTGCGCGTGTGTGTACAGAAACATAATCACACACACATGCATATGAATGTCCATACATCTGAGCATGTGCCTTTGTAAACACGTACATTCGTGCATGTGTGTGTATGCACACAAATATATTTGCTTACATATATACACTCATACACATATGTACATACATATGAACGTCCATGCATGTATGTAAGCATGTAATGCATATAGCCATGTAAACACATATACATACTTGCATATGTGTGTGTATGTGTGTGTGTGTGTGTGTGTGTGTGTGTGTGTGTGTGTGTGTGTGTGTGTGTGTGTGTGTGTGTGTGTGTGTGTGTGTGTGCATGTATGTATGCATGCATTTATACGTACGTCGAGAGAGAGAGAGAAAGAGAGAGAAATGGAGGCGGCATTAGCGAAAGTGGTATAAGTAGCCTGCAGAGTGATGTAAGATGATATGCGTTGGCAGGAAGAAGACAAACGAAGACCAGCTTCGGCGAGAGAGCAGCCCAAGAAAACTTTCAGAAAAACAACACTTGTATTGCAAATGATATAATTTGAATAAACTTCAGTAAAAGTTATAAACGAAGGAGAAACAGAGGGTGGTGATGAGGGGGGCGGCGGGAGTAAAGTCAGATAGGGAGAGTGGGAGAGGGGGTGAGAGGAAAAGGAAGGGGATAGAGAACTAATACACGAAGAAAAGAAAGATAAGAAAAAAAGAAGAGAGTGAGAGGAGGAGGGAAGAAAGAGAGAGAGAGAGAGAGGGAGGGAAAGAGAGTAAACGTTTTCAAAATAGTTTCAGAAATGAAAAAAATATTAAATATTGAAAAAAAAAATTGACAGTCATCAAATAAGAATCAGGAATCGTTTTCTGTTTCGCCTTCCCCACCTCTCTCTCTATATGTGTGTGTGTGTGTGTGTGTGTGTGTGTGTGTGTGTGTGTGTGTTTGTGTATATATATATATATATATATATATATATATATATATATATACATACATACAGTGAAGGCTCGTGGCTGAGGGGTTAAGGCATTCGGCTCACGATCGTGAGAGCGGGTGTGCGATACTCGGCGGTGCGTTGTGTTCTTGAACAAGACACTTTGTTTCATGTTGCTTCAGTCCACTCAGCTGCCAAAGGGGCCAGCCATGTTACATTTTGTGTCCTGCTGAATCTCCCTGAGAACTGCGTTAAGGGTATTAAGGGTCTGTGGAGTACTCAGCCTCTTCACGAGCTGGCTGTTCCTTTGAACGGATCAATTGCAACACTCCTTGTGACTGACGGAATGCCACTTATATCAAGAAATCAAGAATTGAAAATAATTCAAAGCAAAATACGCACAATTAGTTTAATTAGTTTAATCATTTACTTCAAAACGCAACTTGTTTCGGTTATTAAAAGTGTTCGGCTGCACAAATTGCATGTTTTGTGTAAATTATTTTCAGGTTTTACCCCGTTCTATTAATTTATTACTTGTACATCCATAATCTCACAAGAAACATGCGTAAGTCTATTTGACGCTGTATTTATATATAAAAATGAATTAAAGGAAATGCTAAAGCTACTTCGTCATAATCATTATTATTCTTATTGATGTTAAATACTCCAGGAGACCTATATGGCTGAAAAGTAATATATCTAGGATAATCATCAACCAGGATTATGTCTGGGAGTTAACAGTTTACTCAAAGAAGCCGCTCTCAGCTTCCACCACAGCTAATATTTATAGCTCTGTCTGCTCCGAGTTTCAACATTCAAAACGAATAATTTTGCATCGCTTGAAATTTCTAAATTTTTATCTTAAACAAATATTTTACCGTTTATTGATTTCGATCAATTGACCGCGGCCATGCTGGAGCACCGCCTTAAAGGATTTAATCGAACAAACCGACCGCGGTATTTATACTATCGATATTTTTTGCCGAACTCACTGACAAGACTTTGGTCGGCCCGGAACTATACAAGAAAACACTTGTCCAAGACGCCACAAAGTGGGACTGAACCCAAGACCACATAGTTATGAAGCAGTCACATTTGCGCCTCTTTATTTCGTCCTCCAAAATCTCATAACCATTTGTTCTTATTCTTGTTACCTCAGTTTTAATTGATCTGTTAAAGGGTTCTGTGTTACAAGTATTTCTACCAATCACTGCTCTTCGCTTATCATTAAATGGCCATTTACAGTTTGAAGATATTTTAACTACTTTACGAAACATTGCAAATTATAGTATCAAATGCCATGTACTTATGGATGAATGTGTGTGTGTGTGTGTGTGTGTGTGTGTGTGGTA
>NC_069004.1:432738-434005 GCF_001194135.2 Octopus bimaculoides
ATGTGAAGTTTTAGGCATATAATATACGTAACAGCTTGTCGGTACTTTTGTACGCATGGGTCTGTGTACGTGCCTGCGTTTTGCTATTTATAAATATGTAATCATACATATGTGTACACACACACACACACACACACACACACACACACACACACATTATAGTAATGTTGTCATTAGTAGTCGTAATGTTGCCATCATGCAAAAACTGACAGCTTCCAAACCCTGATTTTTGATTGGGTGAAAATTATCAAACTTCTGCACTTGTTTAGAAAGATTTTCTAAAACAAGTGAATAACAGCTTCAGATTCAACGTGAAAAATTACACCAATTTATAAGAATTTGAGAATTTTCAATTAATGTTCAATTTTTAAAAGGTTAAGCCAAACAGGAAAGATCCGGAACAGTTAAATTATCCGAAGCTTTTCTCCGGTTTCAAATGTGACATTGTTTTCGTTATGCTACGTTTCAGAGACGCAGCTTTCTACCTTTGTTAGAAACCAGCTCCTTCTTCAGAGGAAGAATTTAAATAATTCAATACAGAACAGACGTACATGTATTCATACTTATGTATGTATGTATGTATGTATGTATGTATGTATTTACGTACGTACGTACGCATAGGCATGGCTGTGGCTTCACAGTCTCGTGGTTCCAGGTTCAGTTCCAGTGCACGAGTGTTTTCTACTATGACATCGTGGCGAATAATGTCTTATGAGTGTATACATACACAAACATACATACACAAACATACATACACAAACATACATACACGCATACATGTATTACTTGTTGTGTGTATAGTTAGCTATAGGACGGCGACTGGTGAACTTAAGCCGCATGTGTCATCATCATCTTCCAGTCTCCTTCCAGTCAAGTGATGTGGTTCTCAAGCAGTATTATGACATACAGAGTAAAAGCAAGGACTGTCTTGTATTGCTGGGGGGGGGGGTTCAAAGAGCTGGTTACCCGCTTTCCGCAGTATTACGATGGACATTTGTCTGCTTGTGGCTTTACCTTATCTTTGGTCCACAAGATCGAACAGATACTCTCGTATATTTCACCATGCTCGATGGATTCTTCATCATTCCATACATAACCCGCAGTATTCTTCAACAGTTCCTTTGAGAACAAGTGAAAACCTCTGCCTTTCATTGCAAAACTGAGGTAGATTTAGCTTTTCCCTCTCCTGGATGAGTGATGCGGCTGAGAAAGCAGTTAATTTCGTTCATATTTATGTCACGCCAATCTCTTCTTTGCTATTTAACTT
>NC_069004.1:437302-440008 GCF_001194135.2 Octopus bimaculoides
AAGTAAATTGTCTGAGTAAATTGTAAGTCAATTTCAACAAAACGGAAAAAATAACGTTAGTTCAATTAATTTAAGATTAATTAGCTACTTCTGAAATAAGAAATATAATATAGGTAATATTTTTTTTTTCAGAACACTCCAAAAATATAATAATGCAAACGGATGTTTTGGATAAAAAAAAGATTCAAACTTACCGCCAGGTTGTTCCGACATTTCAGATGGCTAACTCAGGAATTATGGGATTGGTCATTTCGGGTCAGAAAGTGGAACGAGGCTGGCAACAATTCTACATTAACAAAGAAAGAGAGAGAGAGAGAGAGAGAGAGGAGGGTGTCAGGTGGTCTTCTCAAAGCAGACGACCGAGTCACTGAGAAAGGGGGAAGGGGAGGCAGAATATATTAGAAAACACCTGACGGAGTTTCTTTGAGACAAAAAGTAACTATTTTATGAAATTTTCCGATGATATCGATACAAAACCACAGAACATGCAGCGTGTACCTTGCATGCCTGAGAGTGTACGCCCCTGATATATACATATATACACACACACATATGTATATACTTATCTCTCTCTCTCTCTCTAGAGAGAGAGAGAGAGAGAGAGAGAAATAGAAAGAGAGAGAGAGAGGGGGAGATAAAGAGAGAGAGATGAAGAGAGAGATTAGGTACCATTTCTCGTTTGTGAAACACTAAAACCGACTATTTGCGGGGGGGGGGTCGAGCGTGTGTGTGCGTGCGCTTGTATCCGAGCGTGTGTGCGCGCGTGCGCGTGCGAGTCGTGTGTGCACATTTGCCATTTTCCTTATATTTTTTTTTATATATCATTTTTAAACAAGTTGGACCACCGACGTCGAAGATTGTAACTTTCTTTTTACAATTCATGTATCGCGTATATAATACACACACGCGCGCACACAATGTATTTATATGTGTGTATGCGTAAATATATGTAAATATGTATGCAGTATGCATATACATACATGCAAATATGTACAATATGTATGTACGTGAGAGTGTGTGTGTGTGTGTATTGCTGTTGAGGTTGTTAAGTATTAAATACAACAAAGCAACAAACATTTTTCCTGCTGAAAAGGAAGCCAAGAGTTGGTAGAAACACTTTTATTGTGGAAAGCTGGCTGCGACTTCAACTCCCGCCTCGTCAGGTTTTGGTCTCCAGAGGTGAGAACTGAAGTCACTGTGAAACCCTATAGAATACGAGTAATAATAAAGGGTTTATTTTCTTTTTTTCTGCTTTCTGTGTTCACCACTAAGGTTCATTAAAATCATTGCGAACGGTGCAGGACGATATAATGTGGGAAACTGCGTAAAATCGTATGAAAAGCAAAATGACGAAAACAAAGAAACAAAATGATCAAACAAGGAATAATTCCCCAAAAGGAGGATACCATCCATCGTGGGCCTATGGCAGGATAATCGGGGAAACACCATAAAACCACCGAAGCAAAGTGCCCTCTCCCAGTTATCCTCTTCCAATCTACACGTTGCTAGGCACTCATCCATTTTTCGGCTTCATTTCCCTTCCCCATCGCCACTGTCCTGGCCCAAGAAGAAGGGGTTTCTCTTCTGCCCTTTCAATCTTTTCCAGCACACTGCCTCGATGGATCAAGCAACCAGACCTAACAGGTCCTTCGGGCCAAAGGAAGGTTTCGGGGCGATCTTTACAATGGAATCAGTCGATAGTCGGATCTGCTCCATGCGTGGCAGTAGAATGTTCAATATAACTCCACAAGACAGCAATACTCGGGCAGTGGACGAGTGCCTTGAGAACGGTTTCGCCACTCTACAGAACACCACCGTGTATAGGTGTGTATGTAAAATACTCGGTTAGTTAGAGGACAACAGAATGGAGAGAGAGAGAGAGAGAGAGAGAGAGAGTAATGTTTGATCGAAAAATTGGGTTGTTTTAGTTCAACGTAACCGACGACGCGTGTGTATGTACATGTGACTGGCTTTGAGGAGAAAGTATGGGTACTTGCATGTGTGAATATATATATATATATATATATATATATATAGAGAGAGAGAGAGAGAGAGAGAGATGCGTGTATATACATATATATATATATATATATATACACACACACACATATATGTATATGGAAACGTATATGTGTGTGTGCGTGTGTGTATTGTTTCGCTTAGAATGTTCCCTTAAACACTATAAGTCCTCGCAGAAGATTCCGAAGCGAAAGAATCGGTTGCATTGTTTGTGTGTTTCTGTGCTGGTTTGTGTATGTGTGTTGTTATAGTTGTTGTTTATTAGCGTAAATGAAGGTAGCAGACGATAATAATTAACAATCAATAAATGAATAATTGATTGGTAGCAAGTGAAGCAGAATTGCTTGAGAATGTTGTATTGTGTTGTGTTTGATGATCGTCATAGCTGCGGTGCCATGGCAAGAATGGTCACGTGACGGTGCGGTGGTGGCGGAGGGTTCTGAGAATGGCAAATCTGGGAATTGGTGGAGTCGTTTAGAGCGTTGGATAAAATGTCTTAAATGTTTTTATTCCTGCTGTCTGCATCCGGAGTTCAAATCCCTCTGAGCTTAATCTCGTCTATAATTCTTTCTTTTCGTATTTCTTTTAGTCTGTGCCAAGCGGCTGCACTCTGCGTGCTTTAGCTTCGTTAGTATGGTAACAGTCCGGATACTTATAAGACCTCATATATATATATATATATATATA